>NC_063189.1:7911423-8211423 GCF_017589495.1 Alosa alosa
TCAGTCACCTTCCATCTACCATGTCGGTACACACACATGGATTAACAGACTGTGCGAGAATTCAGTTGTGGGTGGGGTTGTTTAAGATTTGAAAATATACATAATCATTAGAGATGCACCGAGAGCAGTTTTCTGGGCCGATTCCGATTTCCGATTTTTTTACGAGTTTGACCTGCCGATACCGATTTTAGCCGATTCCGATTTCATTTTTTTCTAACCACTTTTACAGCACGGACAAATATTTATTTTCTATCTTTTCTTTAATAGAACATTTTAATATAGAAATGTAATCAACTTTTCAATAATGGAATGGCTGTAAAAAAAAATGGAACAGACAGATTCTTCCAGTATCAAACTATAATGCTTCCCAGTGTGGGACACGTGGGACACAAGTGCTTCCCAGTGTGGGACACGTGGGACACAAGTGCTTCCCAGTGTGGGACACTCACACTACTAAATGCAAAGTGTTATGGAACAACCATTTTCTTCTTCTAACATCTAATATCCAACTAAAAATACAAGAAATTTTTTCTTGATACATTTGAACATGCTGCCATGGAAATGATTTTCATATGCATTGATTATGCATTTATGGGAGGGCGAGGGAAACGTGGAAGTACCGTGCAAACACGAGGCAGGAGAAGTGCCAACAGCGACTGATTAAGTACTCCACCAGATATGAAAACATTGTACGTCTGTTTTGCGTTGAAAAACTTCCGCCTGTTAAAAGCCGGTGTAATCCAAATTCTGGTTAATGCGTCAATTAGAGAAACTTTCAGAGACAGCTGACTCAGTATTCAGAGCATCAGTTTTCTTCATTGCAGGCTACTATGTTAAAAGCAACTTTAACTTTGCTTTGTCTTTCTAATCGTATTTTCACATTCACGACATCCACTTCCCAACCTGCTAGCCCAGGTTATTAAGTCATAGCCCTAGTCTACGTGCAGTAAATAGTTTGAATATTTTAAGTGGAGTAGAGCTACTAGGCCTACTCTCCATGTCACTGCTTGTTGACATCTTATTATCATGTTCGCTAAACTTTGATTCTTTTAATGTTGCAATTAGTTAACTCCATTCAACTGAGCTTTAGTGCTTTTTTTGTCATCCAGCCAGAGTGTTGACCTTTGCTAGCTTCTTCAAACTTTGCAAACTCAGGGATGTTGTTTCAAGTGTCTTATCAGATTCGTTGTGCCAAAGGTTCTTGGTGTTCTTGGTGGCCTACCTTTTCCTTGCAGGTGTTGCATATTGCAACACACTGAACACACTCTCAAGTATTTCCATACAGCTGACATGTTGCAGGTTAATTGGCGAGTTTTCCTACATGTGCATGTTGCGTGCACCTGTGCTGCTGATGTTGCGCGCTTTTAATCATGTGGCGCGCAAGTTCATTTGACCGGCATACAATCGACATGAAATCGGCATATCTCATCGGTCGCCAGCCAAATTCCAGTCACCAGCCGATCAATCAGTGCTTCTCTAATACATTGTGATGACTTCAGAAGTATAAATTCAGGCACAGCCCTTTTCCTTGCTGTAAGCCCTGTAGTTAGTACTGAATGCATTTGTGTATGAACTTGGATGTCGCCTGTGTTGTGCGGGCTTTGCAGGGACCCCTCTAACGAGTCGGGCCAGGCGGAGACCGTGAGCCTGAGCATGAGTGTGAGCGAGCTGGATGACCCTGAGGTCAAGGGCAAGAAGAAGAGGGGCAGGCCGGGCAGGCCTCCAGTAAGTCCAGCACACAGAGGGGTTTCCCCACAGGGGCAGGGCAGGTGGGCGGGCACCTGTAAGGGCAGGTGTAGAGCTCAAAGGACTGCTAGTGATAAGGGTTTTTGCATTTGAAAAGAAGTCATGACTTCAAAAATGTATAGCCTTCTAATACATTGTATGGCCTTTGTATAGCCTTCTAATACATTGTACACTGTAGACTGTCTAGTTTGATCTATACTATATACCAGTAACAATAGATCAAGACCAACTAGTTGCTTATTAAGGATTTATTAAGAATAAATCACCTATTGAGTAAGAATAATAAATGATTGAGTAAAGACCTAAAAAATGTGTAATGATGGTTAATACAGACCTTATTGAGCATTAATACATACATGTACTACTTATATATTGAGCTAACACTTGTTCCCCTAAGCTAAAAGGTTCCCCTATCATCACTTGCTTGGTCCACTCTGTTGAGTAACAGTGGACTTTAAAAAAGGAGGTCTCTCATCTTGTTATTCCCATCCCTTTCCGCAGGCCAATAAGAAACCTCGGAAGTCGCCCATAGACAAGGGGCAGATGGGGCCGCCACGCGGCAGGAAGGCTAACGGGATGGCCCAGCACAACGGGGACGGGGACCCCGTCACGCTGTTCGAGGTGGTCAAGCTGGGAAAGAGTGCCATGCAGGTACAGCCGAGGGCTTTCGGGGTGTTCACCAAACGCATTCTCAGGAATGGTACAGAAGTCCACTTCACAATAGAGGCACTTCGACATCGTGCCACTCCTTCACTTAGCTTGATCTATATCCATCAGTTAACCAAAATATTGACTGACATGTAAAACATGAAAATAATAGTAGACATGAAAATATATAAAATATGTTGTATCAGCTACATTGTGAAGTGTAATCCACTTTTCTTTAATGAACGTCCCCTAAGACTATGTCATGACATAAAGACGTGTGCGGCAGTATGGCATACACCAGTGAGTGTCAGCATGAGCAGCAGTGGGGTAGATGACCTCTAGCTGCAGGAGAACAGCAGGCAGCACCGTGTTCTGTCAACATTAGTGCAGGTCTGTCATCTATCAATATGCCATCGGTCTTCTGTGTGCTCTTTCAGTCCGTCGTCGATGACTGGATTGAATCTTACAAGCAAGACAGAGATCTCGCTCTCCTAGACCTGATTAATTTCTTCATACAGTGTTCGGGATGTAAAGGTATTATCATCCTTCATACCTATCATCCAGTATCATATATAAGCTCAAAAATGATATATTGTTGAACATATTTTGGAATTGTTTTTTGTCATTTTAACCGCCTGTGTCCTACTAGGAACTGTACGAATTGAGATGTTCCGTAACATGCAGAATGCTGAGATCATCCGCAAAATGACAGAAGAATTTGATGAGGTACAGTGTATTAGAGGAACTACTTCCCTGATGGAATCACCCATGTGACTTTGCCACCTAGTCAGTAATTCTGTCAAATGTTCCCATTGTAAACACCCTAGTCTGTCTGCTATTCACTCTGTAAATAAATCCCCTTGCAGGACAGTGGCGACTACCCCCTCACAATGCCTGGTCCTCTGTGGAAAAAGTTCCGCTACAACTTCTGCGAGTTCATCGGGGTTCTGATCCGGCAGTGCCAGTACAGCATCATCTACGACGAGTACATGATGGACACGGTCATCTCGCTGCTCACCGGCCTGTCGGACTCACAGGTCCGAGCCTTCAGGCACACCAGCACGTTGGCAGGTGAGTCGCCCGTGGAAGATGATAATGGGGTTTTAATGAACATTCACACTAGGCCCTGTGGGAGTTAAACATTGTCTATGATTCTGGCAGTCCAAGACAGCACTCGTAGCCAGTACGATTCAGTAAAGTGATAAATTGGCCGCAGATTCTTCCCATTAAATGTGAGCTGGACCACTGGGAGCGGTCATCACTCAGACCTGAGCGCTTGTGTAGCGCGTGTCCTGCCTGTGGCTGAGCTCTCCTGTGCTCTGTGGGCCGTGTGTCTCGTTCTCCTTGCAGCCATGAAGCTGATGACGGCGCTGGTGAACGTGGCGCTGAACCTTAGCATCCACCAGGACAACACGCAGAGGCAGTACGAGGCCGAGCGCAACAAGATGGCGGGAAAGCGCGCCAACGAGAAACTGGAGCTGCTGCTGCAGAAGAGGAAGGAGGTACAGCATGAGCGGGGGAGCCCGGAACATTCTCTCCCCCGCAGCCCCGAGGGCTGTTTTTAGAGCAGACAGGCCTCTCTTTACCTAACACTGTGCCATTGTGTGTGTGTTTTTTACCCCCACAGCTTCAGGAAAACCAGGACGAAATTGAGAACATGATGAACTCCATCTTCAAGGGCATTTTTGTTCATCGCTATAGGTATGTTGGGAGGCTGCTGATGGCATTTTTGCTTTGGGTGAATAGACAAAAAAAAGCAAGAACTGTATGTTGGGAACACTTTTGCAGGGATGCAATCGCTGAAATTCGAGCCATTTGTATTGAGGAGATTGGTGTTTGGATGAAGATGTACAGTGATGCCTTCCTTAATGACAGCTACCTGAAATACGTGGGATGGACATTACATGATCGGGTACGCTAAAGAAACACAGCCCTTATTTGTTATATTTTTCAAATATATCAATCAGAATTAGGCATACCTCTCACAAAAACGCATGCTGGCAGCTTCTGTCTAAGGGGTCATGGCTATGCTTTTTTGGTAGCAAGGAGAAGTGCGGTTGAAATGTTTGAAGGCCCTTCAGAACCTGTACACGAATCGGGAACTCTTTCCTAAACTGGAACTCTTCACAAACAGGTTCAAGGTAGAGTCCGAAGACACCACATAATCACATTTTGAGTGTTCCCTGTCATTTCATGAAGTCCTCAGTCCAACTGCAACCTTTTCAACAGGATCGTATTGTGTCCATGACGCTGGATAAAGAGTACGATGTGGCGGTGGAGGCCATTCGATTGGTCACTCTAATTCTACAGTAAGTATCCTCCTCTTTAGAGTGCAGTGGCTATCTCTTTGTGTTAGGAACTGTGTTGTATGTTCACGTTGCCACTGTTCAATCCAGACGGTTTACTGTGTTGCCACATTGTATACTGTATGTGTATGAGATTATTTGTGGAGAAGCTTAGGACACCCAAAGGCAGTAAATGCGAATGACCCTGTAGGGGTACTGTTTATATTGTCCGGAGTGGAGTTGCTTGTCCTGCATGACCCTGTGCACTGAGCCTAGTGTCTGACTGTGTGACCATGTCTTCTCAGGGGGAGTGAGGACGCCCTGTCCAACGAGGACTGTGAGAACGTTTACCACCTGGTCTACTCGGCCCACCGGCCCGTGGCTGTGGCCGCGGGGGAGTTCCTCCACCGCAAGTGAGACTTCCATTGTCCACCCTGGTCCTCACCATGCAGCCCACAGCCCTCTCTCCTCTCAATGAGTTAGATTAGCTTTTTATTAGCTTGTGTTTCAGCTACTGATGTTATCACACTGAACAGTGAAATTAGAAAACAACAGTGACAATTTAGAAAACAGTACCCAGAATAATAAGTGTCTTTAACAAAGCTGGCAGTGATTTGAAATTAATTTAATTAACTAGCAATTAATATCAGTTGTCAAGTGCTGACACATGGATGCATTACCCTTGTTACTCACTTGGTGGCAGTATTGTACTGTGTAACATTCTGTCCACTTCCTGTCTGCTGTTCCTTTATTAATAAATCAGCAACCATCGTGTTTGTCTGTGTGTGTGTGTGTGTGTGTGTGTGTGTGTGTCTGCCCTCCTCAGGCTCTTTAGCAGGCACGACCCACAGGCGGAGGAGGCCCTGGCCAAGCGGCGTGGACGCAGCAGCCCCAACGGGAACCTCATTAGGATGCTGGTGCTCTTCTTCCTGGAGAGCGAGGTACATAGTCTTGACCCTAGAGGTCAGTCTACGTCTCTGGCAGACAGTGTACATGTCCACGGAGAACATACAGAGAAGGCTGTTCAGGCTGCCTTTTACATGATAATAATGTATAATAATGTCAGTAGTAATTTGCACTTTCAAGATGCCCACATATTTTTTTTTAGTAGTTTATCACAATGAAATGACTGAAACTAAAATCTGGATGAAAAGTTATATTTTCTGTTATAGTATTGCCAAGCACATTTCTTTCTCCAATAATGGCTGGTGTTCTTGGCTATCGGTGTGTGTACATGTGTGTGTGTACATGTGTGTGTGTGTACATGTGTGTGTGTGTACATGTGTGTGTGTGTGTGTGTGTACATGTGTGTGTGTACATGTGTTTGTGTGTACATGTGTGTGTGTGTGTGTGTGTGTGTTCACGTCCCTATGCTGTGTTCCTCAGCTGCACGAGCACGCGGCCTACCTGGTGGACAGCCTGTGGGAGAGCTCGCAGGAGCTGCTTAAGGACTGGGAGTGCATGACTGAACTGCTACTGGAGGAACCCGTGCAGGGAGAGGAGGGTAAGCAGCACTCACCACACTCACCACCATCACCATCACTGCACTCACCACCATCACTATCACTGCACTCATCACTGCACTCACCACCATCACCATCACTGCACTCACCACCATCACTGCACTCACCACCATCACTATCACTGCACTCACCACCATCACTATCACTGCACTCACCACCATCACTGCACTCACCACCATCACTGCACTCATCACCATCACTGCACTCACTACCATCACTATCACTGCACTCACCACCATCACTATCACTGCACTCACCACCATCACTGCACTCACCACCATCACTGCACTCATCACCATCACTGCACTCACTACCATCACTATCACTGCACTCACCACCATCACTATCACTGCACTCACCACCATCACTGCACTCACTACCATCACCATCACTGCACTCACCACCATCACTGCACTCACTACCATCACTATCACTTCACTCACCATCACTGCACTCACCACCATCACTATCACTGCACTCACCATCACTGCACTCACCACCATCACCATCACTGCACTCACCACCATCACCATCACTGCACTCACCACCATCACCATAACTGCACTCACCACCATCACTGCACTCACTACCATCACTATCACTGCACTCACCACCATCACCATCACTGCACTCACTACCATCACTATCACTGCACTCACCATCACTGCACTCACCACCATCACTGCACTAACCACAATCACCACACTCATCACACTTACTTCCCTAACCACCACACTCACCACACTCACCGCACCACACTCTCACTGCTCTCACCTTACTCATCACCACCATACTCACCACACTTACCATACTCACCAAACTTACCATACTCACCACACTAACCATACTCACCACACTTACACTTACCATACTCACCACACTTACACTTACCATACTCACCACACTTACCATACTCACCACACTTACACTCACCACACTTACCATACTCACCACACTTACCATACTCACCACACTTACACTCACCACACTTACCATACTCACCACACTTACCATACTCACCACACTTACCATACTCACCACACTTAACTGCCACACCCACCATATTCAATGCACTCACCACACTCAGTGTCTGGATTTGGTCTGATTTAACTCGCCTCTGAAGTTTATTTTCTGGTGGAAAACCACAGTGACTGAAGTCGATTGATGTTGATTGTTAGCAATAGGAGAGACTGAATATTAATACTCAGTTATGTATTCTGACAATTTTCCCCCTCTCCCCTCCCTCTCCCTCTCCCCTCCCCTCTCCCAGTGCTGTCTGACAGGCAGGAGAGCGCTCTGATCGAGCTGACAGTCTGCACCATCCGGCAGGCGGCGGAGGCCCACCCGCCCGTGGGGAGAGGCACAGGGAAAAGGGTAAGGGCTCCTGTCCGTCACAGCTCCCCCGCCACCGTCTCAGCTCACGACAGGTCGGCCAGGGTCGCACACGCATGAGTGAGCCAGCCAGGGGGTGGCGCTACTGAGCGATGACCTTCTGTCATGCCTTGTCCAGTGTAGGAGATGGCACATTGAGAATCAGGAAAAAAGGAAGGGGGGACACTGCACTGTTTGCTACTGAGCGATGACCTTCTGTCATGCCTTGTATGCCTTGGTTCTCAATGTGCCAGTGTAGGAGATGGCACATTGAGAATCATAAAGAGGGAGGGAGGGGGTGGGGGGGGTTGTTGGGCCACTGCATTGCGTGTTCAGACAGCATGTTTGACAGTGGTGCTCCACGGCCTTGACAGAGCTGCTTGGTGTGTGCAGGTGCTGACGGCTAAGGAGAGGAAGACTCAGATCGACGACAAAAACAAGCTGACGGAGCACTTTATCATGGCTCTGCCCATGCTACTCTCCAAGGTGGGCTTCTAAACACACTTGTCTTCAGTTTTCTGTGTAACAGGCGGGCTACACCAAACACAACTGAAGCACTGAACTGAAGACAGGATCTCATTTCTTCAAATATGTGCAGCACTCCCACGTCTGGTGTAGCCAGATCCATTGCTTTTAGTGGAATTGTTTCAGCATACGCTCCGTGAACGGAACGCTTCAGTTCCGTACCTGGTGTAACCAGACTGTAAGCCACAAACACATTAACCTTTATGCCTGTGAGACACTTGTCAGAATCTTTTTTTCCTGTTTGTTTTTCCTCAGTACCAAACTGATGCAGAGAAGGTAGCCAACCTCCTGCAGATCCCGCAGTTCTTTGACCTGGATGTCTACAGTGCTGGGCGCATGGAGAAGGTGTGGCTCTGGCATTACTGTCACAGGATTACGTATGAAGATGTTATCCAGAGGTAGCAATACTGTATAAGGAAAGATGTTAGAAGGATCAACCACTTTCATTTTCTTTGCATGTCTTTGCTCTGTGTGTGTGTGTGTGTGGGTTTGTGTGTGTGTGTAGCACCTGGACGCCCTGCTGAAGCAGACGAAGTTTGTGGTGGAGAAGCACACGGAGACAGACGTGCTGGAGGCCTGCAGTAAGACCTACAGCATCCTGTGCAGCGAGGAGTACACCATCATGAACCGTGTGGACATCGCACGCAGCCAGCTCATCGATGAGATGGCCGACCGCTTCAGCCACTCCGTAGAGGACCTGCTGCAAGAGGTCTGTGTCTGTGTGTGTGTGTGTGCCAATAAATGTTGAGGGTGCTGTATACACTATAGCAATGTCACCATACCATTATTCTTCATTAATATAATGTAAATGAGAATTGTCTGCTGTTTGACGAAGTCCGAGGTTTTTGAAGCAAACAAAACTCTGCTTAGCATGCAGTCCTTTCGTGAACAAACACATTTCATTTAGCATGACGCCGACAGAACCCTTTCAAGAAACAACTTTCGTCCTTTTAAGGCCAAACCCTGTGCACTCTCTTTCGCTCTAATGCAATAGCATGCCGTGTTGATCCTTCCAAATGCCAGCCTCTATTAACGTCATGAAACGGCATGAAAGTGTGTGCGCGCAGGGCTGCTGAGTTTGTGTAGAGACGTGACGCCACGTTCCGGCATCAAAGGCAGGAGTTAATGAATAAAAGAACGGGCACACTTGAGCATGTGGTGCAGAATGAGTCATCGAGCTGGATTCAAGCATGAATCACTCACACCCTCCACTCCTCACACATGTTTTGGCTTTTTTTCCCCCCTCATGTGCTGGTTGTCCAACACCCGCGCGGCTGTGTTGTTTTCTTTGTGAATGGCCAAGTTTGACTCCCTTACCTCAAGATCTGGGTCTGTTTTAGGGGGAGGAGGCAGATGATGACGACATCTACAATGTGCTCTCCACACTGAAAAGACTCACAGCCTTTCACAAGTAAGAGAACCACACACACACACACACACACACACACACACACACACACACACACACACAGCCTGACCCAACAAATCCATGTGGCACCAGAACAATAATCTCTCTCCCCTCCATTTGCTCCAGTGCTCATGACTTGACCAGATGGGATCTGTTTGGGAACTGCTACAGATTGCTGAAGACAGGCATCGAACAGGGCTCCATGCCAGAACAGGTGAGGGGAGAGATGAGCCACATCCTGAGCAACTTTCTTCTTCACTTCAAAATGAGAATTAAAAGAAAAAAGACTCCGCAGCATATCCATACGGCAGAGCCTGCCACCGTCCCCATTAGGTGTGATTCAGTGGGCCTGCCAAGCTGTCTCTGTAGTTACCATTAGCTATTGCCGGGGCAGAGATGGATGAGGCTGCTGGAGGTCCCTGCCAGGCCTGGCAGTAGAATGAGACCGGCGTCATCGCCTCTGCCGTTATCTGTAAATATGACGCGGCTCACCGGTGTGGATCTGATGTCAACGTGATCTCTTCCTTCCCCAGATTGCTGTGCAGGCTCTGCAGTGCTCTCATTACTCCATCCTCTGGCAGCTGGTGAAGATCACAGATGGCTCTCCTTCTAAGGTGTGAAGCACGGCCATCATAAACAAACTTGGCTACCGTCCAGCACGCTGTATTGGTTTGTCACGACACAAAGGGACACCGCTTCCCTCAGGCTTAAGGCCCACTGGGCTGTTGTAGAGGTTGTAGCAGACCAGCTGTGTGAAGGTGAAGGTAGGAGAGGATGGTGGTATGCGTGCGAAATGTTCTGACCACTTGTGTGTGTGTGTGTGTGTGTGTGTGTGTGTGTGTGTGTGTGTGTGTGTGTGTTTGTGTTCGCGCAGGATGACCTGGTTGTCTTGAGGAGGGTGTGCAAGTCCTTCCTGGCTGTGTGTCAGCAGTGCTTGTCCAATGTCAACACTCCAGTCCGGGAGCAGGTAAAGAACAAGCATCTGCCAAATATGGATTAGGCAGGATTATGTTATTGTTATCAGATGTAGGGTTAGGATTATGGATCTTATTGTGGCTAGTGTATATAATATAAGAGTAAGTGTGTGTCTGCACCTGAGGATATGCATGTGTGTGGCTGGGAGTTGGGATGATGAAATCCAAAATCAGATCCTTTCAATGAGGTGCAGTGTTTCCCACAGAACTGAATTCTATTTGTGGGGGTAGGTTTGCAGAATTAACTTGAATGCAACAGTTTTTAACAAATTAGCTTAGCGTGGTTATGATGTTAACCAGATTTAAGCACAATTTAGTACAACCTGGAAAATCATTGTGTGGTGGTCAATGTTGATATTGTGGTGGGCCGCCACAAATAAGTCAATGTATAGGAAACACTGAGGTGTGCTCTGTTTTGGTGTGTGTGTGTGTGTGTGTGTGTGTAAATATTTGTGGTTTTTAGGATGTGCTGTGTTGTGTGTAAGACCTGTCTGCTGATGTCTGTATCTCGGCCCGTCTCCCCCCTCCCCCAGGCGTTCATGCTGCTGTGTGACCTGCTGATGATCTTCAGCCACCAGCTGACCACGGGCAGCCGAGAGGCGCTCCAGCCGCTTGTCTTCAACCCTGACAGCAACCTGCAGAACGAGCTGCTCAACTTTGTGCTGGACCACGTCTTTATTGACCAGGACGACGAGAACCAGAGCATGGGTGCGCACCGTTTGCCAGCCTTCCCACTGTGAAGCTCGTCTTAAAGCACAGCACCTAGCCACAGCACTAAGGTGGGGATCACATCAGCCAGCGGCAAACGTAGCGCAACGCCCAGACCATAATAAGTTTTATCTCGCCTCTAAGCAACACACACGGTTTGTCAATTGAATACGCTCGCGTTGCGCTTAGAAAGTTGAACCAAGTTCAACGCTCAGCTTGAAACCTGCCGCTTGCCGCTGGCTAATGTGATGTCCGCCTAAGGCCTCAGGGTCCAATCCCAGATGGACTCGTGGGACAGACTAAGCAATTTTGCTTCTTCTCACAGAAGTATTTAGCAAGCAGGGTTAGGTCAAATTACATTGAAGTGTAGAGGTATAGAAATGTCTAATGTAAAAAAGAATAATAGCTACCTGCTAATATTATATTTTAAAGGGGAACTTGGCAACTATTTCAACGTAATAAACCCATTTAGAAATCATTTGGATGGTTAAATGACCTGTTCCGGTGAAAATGGTGACTTTCCCCGCTGCGCCTAGCATCCCCAGACGGAAAACCAACCTTGCAACATTGAGACTACTGTCCCGGAAAGAGAAGTGAGAAACTAGAAACTCGTTTTAAATCGTGTTTCTTACCTTGTAACATCCACATAGTTCTGCCAAACTTATACTAACCGTTCGCTAGCTTGTAAACAAATCCATGTGCTTTATCGTTACCTTTTCCCACAGTTTGAAATAGCATAATGCACCATTTCTCCAGCAGAGGGGGACATCCTGCCAAGTTTCCCTTTAAATATACATTATACTTACAATACATTGTATAATTATGGATATATTGCATGTTTAATACTAACAATTATACATGTAACATATTAAATGATAATTCATTTAAACTATTCATGTTGAAATGTAACTTATGACAAAGTCCAAGACATGTAATAAACCATACAGGTGTGTTTGTGCATGCTGTAATGAACTCCCCCTAGTTTGATTCTGTGTTGTGTGATTTTCAGAGGGCGATGAGGAGGATGAAGCCAATAAGATTGAGGCCTTACACAAGAGGAGGAACCTGCTGGCTGCTTTCAGCAAGCTCATCATCTACGACATAGTGGACATGCCCGCAGCAGCCGACATCTTCAAACATTACATGAAGGTACAAGGCGCCAGCCATGTTCTCACAACATCAGAAGAAAATGTAGAAATGCAGGCAGTGCCCACAGTACGTACTGAAGGCTCAGAATCTCAGTTGTTCAGAATACATGTCCACTCCTTTTCAGTATTACAATGACTACGGCGACATCATCAAGGAGACTCTGAGCAAGACCAGGCAGACGGATAAGATCCAGTGTGCAAAGACCCTCATCCTCAGCTTGCAGCAGGTCAGTGCCCTGAGCTAAAGCTCCGAAACACACATCTGACCAGATGAATTCCATTCCCTAATCCCTCAGCTCCAGTTCCTTGGCAACAAATGATACCTCCTACCCCATCATTCTCCACACAGCTCCTGCTACTGTAGAAAGCTGGCTGCTGTTTAGGTCAGGCCAGTCAGGGGCCAGCCTGTGTGAGTGTGTGTGTGTGTGTGTGTGTGGTGTGTGTGTGTGCGCTTTTCCCTCACTATATGGGGTGCGGAGTGTTAACTAGCTCATTTCCCTGCTGTTCCCCAGCTCTTTAATGAGCTCCTGCAGGACCAGGGCCCCAACCTGGACCGCACTTCCTCCCACGTTAGCGGCATCAAAGAGCTGGCCCGCCGCTTCGCCCTGACCTTTGGCCTGGACCAGATCAAGACCCGCGAGGCCGTGGCCACGCTGCACAAGTAAGACCAGTGGAACCTTTCTTTTGAGCAGGGTCCATCCAGGGAGTGGTGTTTTTTAATGGTTCAATCACTGTGAGATGGATTGCATGTGGGTTGATGAATGCTTTGGGGATGTGCTTGCAGGGATGGAATAGAGTTTGCCTTCAAGTACCAGAATCCCAAAGGGCCCGAGTACCCCCCTACTAACCTGGCTTTCCTGGAGGTGCTGAGTGAATTCTCCTCCAAGCTGCTTCGACAAGACAAGAAGACAGTGTATGTGATTCCTGCATTCTTCAGGTTTTGTGTGTGTGTGTGTGTGTGTGTGTGTGTGTGTGTGTGTGTGTGTGTGTGTTTGTGTGTGTGTGTGTGTGTGTGTGTGTGTGTGTGTGTGTGTGTGTAGTGTGTGTGCGTGTGTGTCTTGAGAACTTACATGATCATTGACTGATTAAAACCATACAGAATCACCTCGATTTGAACACATATGGTTGGAGGACTTGAGAGTACTACTGGCGTAGTTCTGCTCTTTGGGAGAGAGGGCCCTGTGTATAATTCTGGCCCTCCTGTCTCTCCGTAGACATGCGTACCTGGAGAAGTTCCTGACTGAGCAGATGATGGAGAGGCGGGAGGACGTGTGGCTGCCACTCATCTCCTACCGCAACTCGCTGCTGACGGGCGGAGACGAGGACCGCATGTCCGTCACCAGCGGGAGCAGCAGCAGCAAGGCCGGCTCCATACGCAGCAAGAAGGGCCGCCCGCCGCTCCACAAGAAGCGCATCGAGGGTGAGTTGGGGAGGTGGACGAGGAGGCCAGACAGAAAGACAGATCTCCAGAGATCTCTCTCACACACTATCAGATCTCTGGGGCCAAAGACAGAAAGACAGATCTCCAGAGATCTCTCTCACACACTATCAGATCTCTGGGGCCAAAGACAGAAAGACTATCTCCAGAGATCTCTCTCACCCCCGCCACAATATTACACTCACCGGCATCTTCAAATAACACCCAAATGTACAGGATATCAATCATCCTGCATTTGCTATCTTGACCGTGTACTCTTTTACTCTTTTTGATTCGGCCGTCTGCTGTGGTCATGGCCTGTGCAGTGCTGATGACAATCTTATCTCTGGTGTGGGCTGTTTCAGAGGAGAGCATGGAGGGCTCGTGGATGATGCGCAACGACACGCTCCAGACACCGGGGGCGCTGCAGACGCCCCAGCTCACCTCCACCGTGCTGAGGGAGAACCCAAGGCAGGCCGCCGAGCACTTGCCCGACCAGGACTCCGAGCCCGGCTCCGAATCGGACTTCGTCCACAAGTGAGTGTCCACACACATCTGAGCTGTTCAATTAAGGGGTGATAGATGGTCATTCACTATCACACTCTCGCTGTGAGGTCAGAGTAAGTCCAAGTCAAGTCTCAAGTCTTTAAGGGGCAAGTTTAAGTCGGTTCTTTTTGCTTGTCATAAAATCTGCATGATACAGCTGACATGTGTAGTGTTCTGGGGGAAAATAGCTCTAAAGTAATACTGCAACATTTCTATATATTTTTTGCTGAAGTAAAATGTGGGCAGCCAAGAGTGGATGTGAACCTGTGACAGGAAAAATATCATTCATGCTAGAGCTAACTTAATTTTGTTTACGGACTTGGTGAAAAATGTACTGTCTGTCACATCATATGGTCAACTATAAAGATGCAGTCTGCCTGTTCCCGGCATTAGCACAACACTTTGTGATGGTTAGCTTGTTACCTGTGAAGATATATGCTAAGTGCCAGACCCACATCAAGATGTAGGGTGTGGGGAACTCAAAAAAAGTTATTGTGTGCACATCCCACCTTCTGGCAGGTGCAGGACAAAAAAAAAGAAAAAAATATAATGTCCGCAACACTGCTTTAGACTCCCATATAAACAATGCCTTTGTACATTAACGAAACATTGCAACTCACCATTGGCAGTGCACAGTCCGAGAAGCGGAATAAACGGTTGTCTTTCAAATTCCATCTGCACGCAATAGAGCTCATGAGTCACATACATTTTCCCACCAGCAGAGCTAGTTGGCTAGTTCAGCAAACTTTTGCCACCTTAAAAAAAGCTTAACTCGAGTAGTGCTGTTCGCCAGCAGCAGCATCTATCTTCTTTGTTTTCAAGTAGCAGGGAATTCATGCAGAACCGTCGCAACTCTGCAGTCATTATGTTAAGCCCGCCCACTGACTCTATACACAATGTGATTGGCCTGATCGAAGTTTGATTTTTTCCAGCTCGTAAGCCAACGGAGACTTGCTAGATTACCCTGGCTGAAAATTACATTTGCTGCCGCTAGAGTGCGTCTAGATTTCTAGGCTAGAGAAAAGGCACAACTCCGGCAGGTCCGCCATGGTAAATGCATTTTTAGATCTGTGGGTGGTCGCACATAGCGCATGCATTACGTTGCACATTATGGCAAAGGGGACATGAAGCTCATCATATGTTTCCTAAAGTATATGCACCAATAAAATAAAATAGAAATACTTGAATACATTTAGAGAAAAAAGCAATATGTAAATTGTATCAGACTCGAGTCCCCATCTCTGATTCAAGTTGCTTTGAACAGGACAGAGGTTTAGCCCTGCAGGCTTTACTTTGAACAGGACAGAGGTTTAGCCCTGCAGGCTTTACTTTGTTGTCCAAAAAATCTGAAGGAAAAGGGAATAAAATATGACCCTGAATATACTTGTATATTCTGTGCGCGCGTGTGTGTGTGCGTGTGTGTGTGTGAATGTGTGTATAGTCCTCAGATGCAGATATCGTGGCTGGGCCAGCAGAAGTTGGAGGAGGTGAGCAGGAAGGACCGAACGGCCATGAACTACATGAAGGCCCGCAGTGGGGGAGTCCGGCAGACAGTGTAAGTCACCGCCTATGCCTTGACCCTGACGTATCACCCACGAGTACGTCTGCTTTCATGGCCACAGGACAGTGTCGATATATCCCCCGATAGGCAAACAAGGACTGTCACGGTTTTCCACATTGAGCAAGTTAAGACAAATACCCCGCCTATCTCATCATCTCTCCTTAATGCACAGAAGTGATCTCAATTTACCGTCTTGAAAATGCACAGACACGCTTAAGAAAGATACCAAGGGTTTGCTGCTGTTGATGAGGGCCACTTGTCGCGTCAAGTGTGCTTGTTTGTGAGATACTTGCTTTTGCGCTCCGCATGACAGGCGCGGGCTCATGGAGGATGACGCGGAGCCCATTTTCGAGGACGTCATGATGTCATCGCGTGGGCAGCTGGAGGACATGAACGAGGAGTTTGAGGACACTATGGTCATTGACTTGGTTGGTATTGTGTTTTTAAGTACCGTTTCTCACATAATGCATTTGCATCAGATAATAGATGCTTCCACCTCAAGTATCCACTTTTGCTTAGTGAATCATAAACAAAAGCTGCCAACACAGATGTATTCAAGTGAGTGTGAACTTGCATAACATCATTCACTTTCGCCTCAGCCTCCATCAAGGAACAGACGTGAACGAGCAGAGTTGAGACCAGACTTCTTTGACTCAGCAGCTATGATTGAGGATGAATCAGTAAGTAGCTAATACCAATGGCTAATATTAAATTACGAATTTCTTGCAGTTGACGCCCAGTAGGAAAAACCTTACTGTTCAAAATTGCGTGTCCATGACTGCATGTCTGGTAAGGTAACAGATACCTAAAAAGCTCAAACATCTCTCCCTGTAGGGTTTCACAATGCCCATGTTCTGAAGTGCCACATATGGAGATGAGGAGAAGATGAAACCCCTTTGGAGTCCCCGGGGACCGCAGACTTGTCAAAAACGCAGATGGTGCCTGTTTATCTAGTGAGGAGGAGGCGGCGGAGGGCAAGAGACTGGTGTGGTGCCAAGATGTTACTGTTTCAGAGTGATGGTGCCTCCTTTCCTATGAACACTATACCGGAGAAGTATTATTGTTAAAGAGGGGATTTCAAACTATGTGACTGAAGAGCTATGAAGATCTGAAAAGAAAGGGGGTGGGGTGGAGGGGGTGTTATCTGGAAGTCACTTTGACATCCTACCAGGCTGCATCATCACCCGCTCAGCTATAAGGTGATTCACACTGGATTGGGTTTACATTGTGGTACGCTTTTATCTCGTAGGAATGTACGGTCCCACATTTTAAAGATGTACATATTTATGTTTTAGCTCCTCACTGTGTAGGCACACTGGACAGTTAACTGTGGTGTGGTTTTCTATCAGGTCACAAGCTGTCCATGGCTCTTCATGGAACTGAATCTAATGGGAACTCTTTCTTGGCCATTCTCTCCATTTTCTTTGACCATATGCGCCAGAGAGGCAACACAGCTGTTTTCAGACCACCACGGAGGTCTGCAGATAACCGACATGGGTAGCTTTTGCATAGGCATTCACAGAACTGGCCAACATCAGTCAGTGACCAGAATGGGCTGTCAGTACAGGAGAGTCCTCCTGGATAGATTCATACTGAACACTCAGGCCTTCGATTAAAGCCTGAGGACAACCAGATGCCACCGCAAATCATGTATTTTGGCTTTTTAAAACCTTATAGAAAAAAAAAACAAACAAACACGATGCCTAAAAACAATATTTTCAATTGGTAGCTTTTAGTATGAATTTCTGAATTTTAGTGAGTTTTGTCAGATGTTTGTACAGGTCTGTTTGGATGTATATTGTTGCCAAATTGTGGACAACATTCACTTCATACCCATATCAAAACAGGACTGGATTACTGAAAAAAAAAAAAGCTAAAAAAAAAAAAACAATGTATTGTTGGAGACTTAAGAACTGGAATTTAAAAATGAAAGGCTACAATAATTAAAGCATGGATGAAGCTCATCAGTTGCCACATTGTCGAAGTGCTTTATGGTCCTGTATTTAAAAAAAAAAAAAAAAAATCCTGTCTGTGTCATATCATACCGCCCAAGTTTTCATGTCAACCTCCTTTTTTCTATCCCTTGTGCTCCCTGATTGGTTTTGCTAGTAACCCTGTAAATTGTACATTTTCAATATAAAAAAGTGTGTTTCTTTTGTACAACTTAGAGCTGATGTATCACTTTCCCTTTTAATGGAAACTGTTCTGATTTTTTTCTGTGGACTAATGAAAAGTCACTTTTTTAATAAAAACATGTAATCAATTTTTTTTGGTACTGTTGTGTTTATTCTCAATCACTATACACTTCCCAAAGGGTCACACTACAACATGGTGGACCAAACAGATTTCGCGAACATAGTGTACAAAAGTTCTGTTTAAGGTAAGGCTTAGTTATCATTGGATAACTGGTGTAGTATTATGGATCTCAATCCTACATTATCTACAAAATAACCGCACACACAATCAATTACACCAGACAGACAGCTTTACAAGGGAATGTTGGCATGTTTTTTCCAGGGGTTGCTTTGCTTCTTACTGGCCAGGACCTCCAGGTCTCGGCAGATTCTCTTTCTGGTTGTTGAGGGCTGAATAATGTCATCAACAAAACCTGAAGAAGAATGAAAAGTTGGGTATCAGAGAACATTGCAGCAACAGTCATGAGAGAGCACATATCACAGGATTGGGAGGCCTCGGTGTGGTGACAGCGGTCAGCAGTACCTCTGACAGCGGCAGGGAATGGGTTGGCAAACGTCTCCACATACTCGGCTTCAGCCTCCGCCTGGTTCTCCTTGCCCCTGAAGATGATCTGCACAGCACCCTGAACAAGTTCACAGATGTGTGAGTCACTGTGCATAAAATACTACATCCTTTTTTTTGTGGTGAGACTCCAGTGATGATGCACAGGACATCATTTTGAGTGACGTTGCTGTGCAATCTTGTTATAGTTCTAATAAACTTGCTGAGCCATCTTGTTCAGTCTTTAATCATCAGTGGGCAACTTGTCACCATCATCCACTCTTGAGCAATGCTGGTGTGTGGTAACTAGGAACCGGTCATGTGCCATGGCCAGCAACATTGCTCAAAAAGTCTGATCATTTAAAAACATATCCTTGTAATCCCCTAATTACATTGAATATAGTTCCGCATTATTACAAAAGATCTGTTTTTATGGTTCTTCCTGTTTATTCACTGACGCATACGCATTCATTGTTTTGAGCAGCTGCTGTTACCTTGGCACCCATGACAGCAACTTCGGCAGATGGCCAGGCGTAGTTCAAGTCCCCTCGGAGATGTTTGGAGCTCATGACGTCATATGCCCCTCCATAGGCCTTTAGTCAACACACAACATCGGGACATCAGTTTAAATTGCTAATCAGAGATGATCACAAAAGCCTTCATTCACTTTCAACACACAACATCGGGACATCAGTTTAAATTGCTAATCAGAGATGATCACAAAAGCCTTCATTCACTTTCAACACACAACATCGGGACATCAGTTTAAATTGCTCATCAGAGATGATCACAAAAGCCTTCATTCACTTTCAACACACCTTTCTTGTGATGATGGTGATTTTGGGAACGGTTGCCTCTGCGAATGCATAAAGCAGCTTCGCCCCATGTCTGATAATGCCTCCATATTCCTGAGCGGTGCCTGACAATCATAAGAGATTCACTACACATCTATTTTTTATGATTTAACAAAAGGCTATAACTGCACTGGGCAGCACCAAATGTAAAGGATAAACAAGGATGAACAACCCTACAAATACCTGGCAAAAATCCAGGCACATCCACAAAGGTAATAATTGGAATGTTGAAGGCATCACAAAAACGAACAAAGCGAGCCCCTTTCACTGAGGAGTTGATATCCAGACAGCCTAAGGTTTGCATGCAAAACAAGAGACAGACAACCAAATGTAGGCTACAGCAAGTGAGAAAATGAGACCACATCAGCATCGACAATGGGCTGTGCCAATTATTAATCCTGAAACATAAATATGATAATTACATCCAATTAGTGCAAAAATCATTAATCCTCATGGGTAACTAACCTGAAGCCACCTTAGGCTGGTTACCCACAATGCCCACGGTGCGGCCATTCATCCTGGCAAACCCCACAACAATGTTTTTGGCGTAGTTTGGCATGATTTCAAAAAATTCTCTTTCGTCCACAATCTAAACAGAATGCAACCAAAACCCCATCAGTGGCATCCTTTGGGCTAAACATTCTCTGGACTTTTTAGAATTAAAGCAATACATACTGCCTGAACGATATCCAGCATGTCATAGGCTTTAGTGGTTTCAAAGGGAACAATTGTATCAAGGCCAGGAACAAGACGATCACTGAAGAAAGAAGAAAACAATTCTTGACAAATGATTTTAATTTCTAAAAAAGTATTTTGTTGCCAGACCAATATCCTTATGCCATTTGCCTACAACTATAGGGGGGTATTCTATGAAACAAGTAAGTTGTGTGTTGAGTCTAAAGCAAGTGGTTCATTCATATTCAGCAAACACAGGCAGAAGTTTGTATTGATTGCCCTTTTTGCTATTTTGTTTACTATTTACAATTGACCTTTTTATACAAAAATGTTCCAATGAAAGTTAAAAGAAAAAAAAAAGGAAAAAAATCACAAGAAATGTTTGCTTCTGTTTGTCAAATGAAGTCTGTTTGTCATACTATGAAGTGATTAGTGGTATGTTGAGCCTAAAGTCTGAAGTACGTTTACCTTCAGACTTTAGGCTCAACATACCACTAATCACTTCATAGTATACCTCGAAGGACCTTGCTGGTAAATTGGTAAAGTACAGAACATGATAAAAGAAATACCTGGGGTCGTGACATTCCATGACAGGAGATGGGTCTTTGTTGCTCAAAGGGAGGAAGTTAAAGAAGTCCCTAAGGTTCAGGAGTGCATCTATATCATTCTCAAAGGCATTGTGAGCAACACCTGTAAATGCCAGAACATATGGATGTGTTATTCTAACATGTCAACAAGAAAACCAATGATTGGGGGGCAGGATGAGTAGGGCTGGAACAACAAGAACAATATCAGAGCCAACAGTACCAGATTCATACATTTCGCACATGCAAAAAGAGCTTTTCATGACAATATTCAATAACCAGTGTTTTCATTTCAGTAGGTCAGTGTGACCTCTTTTTGGTGTTTCCCATTGTTTTTTTTAAAGGGTCCAACTTGAGACACCCACCGGACACAGCAGTGTGCGTCTTTGCTCCTCCAAGCTCCTCCTGGGTCACATCCTCATTGGTCACTGACTTCACTACATCTGGACCCGTAATGAACAGATATGACGTGTCCTAGATGAGAGCAAAGACAAAACGTGTCAATCTGACCTTGGGGGTTTTGTCAGCAAAGTGGGACTTCACTCAATTCGGGTCACAAGTCTTATCTCCTACCATCATGCCAGCAATCACACGTGTGATTAATGCATCACTGGCTTCTGGCATATTTCCTACTGCATTTAAACTGGCTTGGGTAACACAGCTGCTTAAAAAGCCTCCTCCTATTCCTATCTAAGACTATCGACAGGGCAGTTTCCAAACAGGTGACAGAACTTCGTAATAACCTCCTTGATCCAAATCAAGCTGACTTTAAAAGTGCCCACTCCACAGAAACAGCTTTGTTGTTGGTGACAGAAGCCTTAAAAGCAGCTAGAGCAGCAGCCCGGTCATCGGTGCTCATCTTGCTTGACTCATCAGAAACGCTTGATATGGTCAACCTCCGTATCCTACTATCTATACTCGCAAACTTGGGCAGATGATCTCTGACAGAGTGCATACCTGGTTTGAATCCTTCCTAACTGGGCGTCCGTTCAATGTGTCATAGCAAGGACAAACATCCATATCTCACCACCTTGCCAGAGGGAAGCCCCAAGGCTTGGGGGGCTGGGGCCCCTTCTTTTTTTTGCCCTATGCACTACCTCAGTGGGCTCAAATACCTGCTTGCATGGCTTCTCATACAGATTGACTATCTCCTTTGACTACTCTTCTGGCAGGTACTTAACCTCCTGTACTATCATCCCCGGTTATCTTTTGGTGTTTGCAAGGTAGTTTTTAATGTTACACTAAGGTCTCTTTTTTATGATGTAGCTTGAGTGTAAGTCCTCATTGTGTAAGTGTAAATGCTCAGAACAGTGGATATTAAACATGGATGACCTACTTATGGTCACTGTCTCTTTTGGCAGATTCTCACCTTCACCATGAAAGTGAAATCGGTCAGCGCAGGTGAATAGACAGCACCTCCAGCACAAGGACCCATGATGAGGGAGATCTGAGGGACTACACCTGAAGCCATCACATTCCTCTACATGATAGAGAGAAAGAGAGAGTGAGTGAAAAGAAAAGTAAAGCCTCACTTAACACCTTTAATAACCTCAAATCTAGCTCCCGTTCAATGACTTTACCAGGAAAATGTCTGCATATCCAGCCAGAGACTCCACTCCCTCTTGAATGCGGGCTCCTCCTGAGTCATTAAGGCCAATCACAGGGGCACCCACCATCATTGCCTGGTCCATGATCTATGACCAAGAAATAAAGAATATCTAGGAAGCTAGAGCTTGTAGTCACAGTTACACATCTGTTAATGACCTTAGTGTAAACAAACAAACAAACATACATTTCCAACATGGACTTCAACTGAAAATTCCTTGACACTACAGTGATTCAGTAACACCATGAAAGCACTCAAATCCTTTACGCACCTTACAGATCTTTTGGGCATGAGCTCCTGAGAGACTTCCTCCAAACACTGTGAAATCCTGTCAATGAAGACAGAAATACCATAAGACATGGAAAACTGAGCTTCGACAAATTAAGACATACCTATGACAACGTCATTTCACTTACCTGACTAAATACGTACACCAGTCTGCCATTGATCCTGCCCTGTCCAGTAACGACACTGTCACCCGGGAACTGCACAGAAGAAAGGTTCATCAAAAAGATCAGACAAACTGGCCATCACATTTTCTTGTCCGACCTCAGAATAAGAAATAACCCAAAGTCCAAGTGTTTATAAAACGGGAGAACACATTGTTGCACACAGCAGTCTGACTCCACTTGAGCCCAGTCCCTTGATGGCCTTTGTAACTGAGATCCAACATTTCCTCCATTGACAGTCTGGGCCTCTCTGTACATGTAGCCTAAAGTTTACTTTAAAGAGGAGGAAAGCTTATTCCTTATTCCCATCTAGCAAACTCATGTTCGTGCTGCAGATAATGACTAAACATCAACAACAAAACACAAGTTGTTCTTATGACGTCCTCTGATTGGTTACTCTAGAGTTATGAAACACTTTTTAGTAAAGCCCTGGCGATCGAACAAAACATGAATGCAAGTCTACAGTTGTAACGCAGACCTTATTGCGATCTGCCTCCATCCCGAAATCCGAGCATCTGTGTTCGACAAACATGTCATATTCGACGAAAGAGTCAGGATCTAACAGCAGTTCGACTCTCTCTCTTGCTGTCAATTTACCCTGTTGAGAAAACAAAAGACGTCTCGCTGATGTTAAGTTATGTTACTTAAATTGTTTCGGGTTGACAAATTCGTCCGAAGCACCTATGAAAGTTGAGAATTTGACAAAAGTTCCACTTGCCCTTTTGTGTTGTGCATCTATTCTCATCTGACCTCCTCCAACGAGCGCTGCATTCCGTTTCTTTTCTATGCGCTCTTGAACCGTGAGATGACCTACAGAATAATATCTTGAATGCCGCAAGATATTTGATGTGGTGGCTGCAGCTACCCCGTGGTTCACGTGTGTCAATGTCTGAAATGAAACTTTCAAGCCATTCAGCAACCCTCGGGAGCACCGTACAGCCGTGAGCGCCGCCATTGCTATTTTACGGATGAACCTAGTCGGACAGGATAAGCTAAAGGTGTCCTGCCCGATTGAGCCAATAATGGCTGTGTATTAACTAGTTTTGGCCAATCATAATGCTTACATTTGAAGCGGGCGGGATATCACACTATGTGCTCTCCAGAAAACTTGACATTTGTAGGCTATCGCGATGCATGTATTTTAAAAACTACAGTTCACGTCTACCATTGCTGTGGTCTTCTTAGTGGTCGGCGTCAACAACGCCCCTCATTTGCGTAAACACTAACAACAACGACAAGTCTAATGCATGTGCTTGCTGCACGTTCTGCGGCAGGATCTATCTATCTATCTATCTATCTATCTCCATCCAATGTTGATGAACATGTAGTGTCACGCATATGTTGTATCTCCTGGGACCCAGAAGATGATTTAAGTATATGGTTGAAGGAAATGCATATTGCAAAAAAAGAGAAAGTTCTTGATCCTGTGAGGGAAATTTGGTCTCTGCATTTATCCCAATCCGTGAATTAGTGAAACACAGCACAGTGAGGTGAAGCACACACTAATCCCGGCGCAGTGAGCTGCCTGCAACAACAGCGGCACTCGGGGAACAGGTTAGGTGCCTTGCTCAAGGGCACTTCAGCCATGCCTACTGGTCGGGTTTAAACCGGAGTCCGAAGTGCTAACCAGTAGGCCACGGCTGCCCCCACAAAAAATTGGTTGACTATGCACTCTGACAGCCATACCAATGAGCATAAGGTCTTTGGCGTTGCGGTCACGTTGCAGGTATGGTACACTGTAGGCCTGGGTTTAAGCCCAGGAGGAGTGACTGCACTCTTCATTCACTACATGTGGTGAGGAACTAGGATGACGTGCTGTGAGGCCATCTATCAATCAGAGACTTGCCCAGAGTATGAGCTGTATTAGGGACCCCTATAGTCTGACCCCTGACCCCTGTGTGATGGACCCCAGAGATGAGTGTGTATGGCACTCTAGGATGGCAAAAGCGCAGGGGTGATTGGATGGATAATTCTGTGTGTGAAGGCATTTTTAACAAATGCATTATCAATTACATAAGTCAATAGGGTAATTTTTGTGTACTGCGTACTGTAAACAGTAGAGCCTGCACATTGCTTAAGTCTGACAGACTCTAAGGGCCAATCTCATTTCTCTGTTTTACCCCTTCCCCTATCCCTTCATCTTACCCCTCGCCCTTGTCCCTCGAAACCAAGTGGCAAGACATAGGGGTGAAAATATTCCCCTTGGAAATGAGATACCACTAGCGTCACACTGCACCTTTAAGACTGACTACCCTTTATTATTTATGAGAAATTATGATAAAACACATCCCTGCCTTATTCCCTGCCCTCTGCCTTCTGAAGCATGGAAATTGGTTAAAAACCAGAGGTAAAAGACCCGCTGTCATTAAATAAAAGTAATGTTTTGAAACTGTTAAAATTACTGGCCATTTCTGAAATCTCTCTAATTTGAAATTAAGCCCCTTATATTTAGGAAACAATTTGATTATTAGCAATAGAAACATAATGTCCACCATTTTGAAAAGAAGGTTTGTGTTAACCACACACATACAATTGTTACATCAACAGAAAGCCCAGGATATCCTCGAGAGTGCAATAGGACTCAAATATGGCATAAATGGGGCGTGTGACTTACAGGTCTTAGACTCATGTCCCCCACAGCGGACAGAAATAAATGGCTGGGTCTTAAGAGGATATTCATACTCATAAAGAAGACTAGGCTACATGCCTGTACACAGTGTCCAAAGGTCTAGACAGTGTAATATCTTACTTCCACCAGCAGAGAACAGTATTGTTACACTAAAAGCCACTGAGCACTGAAACACAGAAGCCCCAACGCATGATTGTCAAGGGAAGCTTCCCAATTTTGTTCATTTCCCAGCACAGCTCAGCTTTCTCAGCATAGCTTGTTCTCCACAGACATCACCACACCACTGTTATTGCCCAGGCATAACACTGCTGAATGGAAATGTGGTTCAACTCTGTGGATTACAAAAAAATAATTCAAGGGTCTCCTCTGTAAGTGAAAAAAAAAAAATGAAAGCAATTGAAATAGGAATTTCTGTCTATATGCCTGACCTTCCTCTAGGCTACTTGACCCTGACAGTCAAAATAATCAAAGTTATCCATTAATATGTTTGGCTTAGTGTCCATGGTCCTTCGGGCTGGTAGTGATGTGTTAAGGTGTGAGAGTTAGGATACAGGATGTAGATAGATAGATAGATAGATACTTTATTGATCCCCAGGGGAAATTCAAGGATGTGGTCAATTTCAACCTATTCAGTGAAATTAATTAATAATGAATCAACCCTACAATGCCTTGTCCTACAGGCCTGTTCTGTGCTCAATGTATGTTGATCTCTATGTAGGCCTATTGATTGTAGCCTAGCCTAGCTCCCTGGTCAAAAGATAAACGTCAGTGTCTCCCCTCACCCTATATTCTTCTCTAGTCCCACTACTTAAGGAAAAAAAAACAAAAAACAGTAGCTTTAGCCTATTAAGAAAAAAAAAAAAAAAAAAAAAAAACAGTAGGGGCCTAGCTTCTTAGGCTATACTTCTCTTTGTTTAATGTCGTCAAACAGTAGACCTTAAATAGGCCTATAACATTCTGGTAAATGATAAAGATGGAGTTTTTTTTTTTAACGCAAATTTAACCATGATAACAAAAAGCTACGGCCTCTCACTGAGCCTCCAAGTTGCGTGAACCAACCAGCAAGGCCTCCATTAGCGCAGGGCCATTGAGACGGTCTTTCTCTCCTAAGGAGCTATATTTAACGGCCCTACTGGCCATACAAGGTCGTGCCTGGGGGATACATTCTGCCGAGTGGCAGCATTATTTTTGTTCTGTGAACCCCCGTCCTGTTGGCTGCCCATTGCTGTGGCTTTGCCTGGATTCCGACTAGCTTGGCTACTTTTGGAGTTGTGCCGCTTTTCTGTTACTTTCTGCTATCAACGCTTTGTTTGGGTAAGTAAATTGTGGCCATGTGGTGTTGAATGAGTTTCACTGTGGTTATTAGTGTGTAATGACCCATTTTCTCACGACGCAGTGTTTAATTGGCCTAAAAGAGTTCGTTTAAATTAAGTTACACATTTTATCAACATGCTAGAAATAGTTTCCTGTCGCTTCCTCCCTGATTTCCTTGTTGTTGTCATTTTAATGAAGGGACTCATTAACCACCTGTTGAGAGCATACATAATCTTAAATGCGTTAATGTTTATATTGCTGCTAATACCTACATTTGTCAGTGTGGTCAAAAACATTTCAGGCCCATTCATATCTGAATTATGTTAATTGTCTGAATTCATTATTATTATTTTTACTTCTAACTAATGTTGCAGTTGTACAGCAGCCATTAGGCTACAGTAGTTGTCCCTTATTAGGGCAAAGAAACACTAGGCCTAAGGTGTGTCATGAATTATTACCAACTTTTGTAGGAAATGGAAACTGCATGGAGTGGACATGCAGGTGTATGTTTATACCATGTCACAGATGGACTTTTAACCACCCAGATACAATGCATGACATGCAGCATGATACAATGAAGCAGCTGCACAGTTGTGACTGTTGATATTTTCTCCTCCTGTTGTTGTACAAGTTAGTTCAGTTTACAGAATGAGAATATATATAGCATGCATTTCAAACTGCCTGAAGCTTGTAGGCCAGTAACAAATGTGCCAACTGCTGTCTATTCCTGTTTGCTGCCAGGTAGTAAAAACACAGTAAAAAAATGGTGGCCCTTATTTCAGGAAATGGAATTTTATTCCAAAACTGTGTAAATGTGGTGCCAGCTCATAGTAATGTTGGTAATCCTATTTCACAAAATTCACTAAACAGCACAGCTCATGTTAATTCCACATCTTATTTTTTAATGTGCAGTACAGGTGAAGTAATTCATAGACTATTGTATTTTAAGTTGCTTATCAAGAGGATCAGGGGACCCAACAGGACGGTCTGACCAAAATTGCTTCAGGATGTCCGGATCCTCGGAGAAGCAGCATCACAGCCACCATGCAAGCAGCCACAAGCAGACCATGAGCAAGCAGACCATGAGCAAGCAGACCGTGAGCCAGCAGACTCACACCGTGAAGAAGAGCAGCCGGCGGTAAGAGCTTGTGTGGAGAGAGGGGTCACTGTTTTGAATGGTGGGGATGCAATGTGTGCTGCCCCATGTGTACAGGTGGGATTGGCACTGAAGCAGGTGCAAGAAATGTTCACAGTGGCCGCCACAGAGGAGAGAGTCCTTGTGGATCCGTTTCTATAGTCACTTCCTGTTTCTCTGACTCTTCAGCAGTGCTTCCTAAATAATGGACTTAATACCTGTTATACTTTGTGTATATGCGTATGATTTCAACTGCGCTGTTGGTCTTTAAAAATACTAGATGCAATAAAAGCATCAGTAAGAATTGTAGTATAATACCTCTAACTTGGTATTGCTTCTCTAGGTGAGTGGCAGATGATTCTGTCTGTATTTTCCCCACAGCATAGACTTGTCATACGTTTCTCAAAAAGATCAGAATTGTTGGAATATACAGTACAGGCCAATAGCAGCTACAACATCTGCAGTCTGCACTAAGTGGCATCTGGAGATTTATCAGCACCGGGTCATTCGGGGCATTATATTTAATTGAAACATATGTGTCCATCAAAGCCAGTTACTTGACAGGCTGGATTGATGTCCTTATAATGCAAGACACTGCCATTCCCAAGACTCGCACTAACACCACTGATTTCACTGACAAACGTGCACAATATTTTGTTAAAGTTCATATGAGCAGATGTTTTTTTTAGATGAAATAGCAACGTTGGGATGTATGGATCATGTTGTGTTAGTTGAATATATTGCAGTTAAGTTGTTTGTATAATGTTGAGTATATGCCATTTTTCTGAGATTGATGCAATTACTTTTTCCAATTGCCTTTTCAATGTGATGTTGGAGTTTGATAGTTTGATCCTCTTTATTCTCAGGCAAGTTTGTCTGAAGTTATGTCTGTGAATATGAAGCACTAGGGCAGCGCATTCGGCAATATTAGGTGACATTTCTCATTTGTTTAGCGTCAGATGAAATCCATAAACTTTTATTTGCAGTGATAGGACTTCATTGCTGAAGTAATGAAATTACTAATTAGTAACAAAGTAGACGATTATTCATTATTTGAGAGAAAAAAAACCTTATTCCCATTTCAGAGATTCAAAGTGAAGTTCTAGACATCTCATAGTCAGAGAAGACATTTGTCTCGGTTGAGAGAGAGAAAAAGATTGCACTGCATATAAATCAGGTAAAGTTTCATTCAACAATCAGTTGAAAGCAATTATTACATGCCAGCACCTCACCCTGCCAGGGGATATTGATGTGTGACAGGATATGCAGGCTCGACCTTCAAATGTGTGAATATACTGTGTGGGGCAGTCATATAGCTTTTGTTCTGCACACAGCATTAATGATGTGCACAGACATTCTTCACACTCAACCCTGTGCCATGACAAGAGACTGAATCTGAGCCTCTGTGGAAAAGGGCCAAGAGTTATTATTGGTCCGTGACGCTATTTCTGGTAGCTGGGCCATCAAATCATGTCCTGCCTGCCGAACTGTAACTGTAAAGAGACTTTGGGATTTTGTGTGGAAATGTACTGAAAATATGAGTATATTTTTATCTCATTGTATTGGTTAGATTTATTGACTGATTTTAGCTATTGATTTAGTGGATGTATTCTTACAACAAATTCATTACATTGGGAGATCTTTATAATTCAGTTAACCTAATAGTCTAGACCAGCATATAAGTGAAGACCAACAAAGTAATCATCATTTCATTTCAATGGTTCATGTTTTAGATGAGGTCTAGTCATCTGTCATATAGCACATCCAGTTCCCCTTTGGGTGGATTCAGCTTTGTCACTTATGAACCCAGTGAGGAAGTGAGAAGGCCAGTGGTAAGCTGAAAGCCTGATTGGTGGAAAGCTGGAGATCACACACAAATTTGTGCTGGGGCTATCGGACACTTATGGGACACTGTTCTCTATTTATAACTGCGCTAGACAATGGGATTCCTGTGAGGGCGTTGACTGTGTGTCAGGGCAGAGGATGTGTTCCAGGATTATCTCTCTAATGGTGGTCAAATGAAGGGAGATGTCTGTGGAACTCAAACAGGGGGTTGACTGGCACGCAACTATGGGGTTTGCCTTTAATCTACCAAAGCCTCAGGGGTACTTCAGCTATTACACCAAAGGCATTTAGTACCATAGTATTTAGTAAATGTTATGGTCTAATGGACCGCTACACCAGGCGCGTAACTGAAGCGTCCCGTATGCATGCCCCGTGTAGCCCAGGTGTGAGAGAAAGTAGGACAACATCTTAACTGTGGTAGGTGTTTGTTTAAGTCCCCAATGTCAGCCCTATATTTGTTTGTTCTGATAGTGTGTGAAGTAGGCTTACATAAAGTGTTCTGCCTCCATGTGTTTAAGGGGTGGGTATTGCCTAAACCCCCACGATACATATCACGATTCAGAGGTCACCATATGATACGTATTACAATACATGTTTTGTCTATGAATAATAACCATGATTTACTCTAACAGTGTTTTTTTTTTTGTAAAATAGCGAAGGCAACAGGGAATCGCACAATTTAAGAAATACTGGAAATTCAGGCAAATAGAGATCTTGAAAGGAAAATTAAATAATTCTGTTTCTAGTCCGATAGTTACTAATTTTAACTTTTAACTTAAAATGACCCCTTATGCTATTAGGTTTTTGATGCTTTACATACAGCAGCACGGATTATAGCATGATATGTCGTGATACAGTCTTTTTGAGAACATCCCTAATGTCTGTATATTCTACATCAGCTTGTTGTGTAACTGATCTATATGTTGGGTTTTTCCCGTGTCAAATAAGATAAGGACGTTGCTGCACTGTCTCAGATTTTGTTCAATTCATGTATGTCTTGTATAACATGGATGGGTCCCAAAAAGGGTGGAAGACATATTCCATACAGTACAGTACTGAACCATTAAACGTTTGGCATGCTTATTGATTTTCCTTAAGGCCCTAGATGTGGGAAAAAGTGCAAAATAGTGACTTGCAGTAAACTTACAATTATTTTGTACCCATTTTGTGATTATTTTTCTTTAAATACATTATTTGTTCAATGTTAGATAGAATGAAATTCGTTGTTTTACCTCAGGGACAAGAATGGAAAAGCAGAGGTATACAATGTAATTGGTTATGTGTATTTGTCTTTGAATTAGACATGGTACAACTTTGGCACTTTGCACAGCTGCTGATTATACATTGAGCTATTCCCACATATATTTTTGTGTGCCTTCTAGTCACCTTTCATCTCATTTTAGTCCTATGAATACTGCCAAAACTTACACCTCATTTTATCCTTAATATCTTAATTTGTTGAGGAGACCTCAAATATTGACACAACATTAATAATTTATTGTATTTGCAGACAAATTACTCATTGATGCCATGGGTACAAAAAAGAAAGTTAGCAAGACCCTCAGTATCACTGATTTTGCACTTTGTTCCAAATGTAGTGCCTAGTCATGCTGAGAACATGTTTGTCTTCCAGGCAAGGAAAGCTGCTTTTTAAGATGTTATTGTCCAAATATATTTTACAGTTCTTAGTTTTGGGACCTAAACATTATGCCGATAAACCTTTTGACACATGGCACATGACCCTTTTGTTTTTTTCCCCTATTCTGTCACTCTGAAGCACTGTGAAGGCCACTGAGGTAGCAGAAAAGGCAACGGAGCATAAGGTTGAACTGAGCTCACTATCCAAGAAAGCCAAGCGCAACTACCTGGCTGTTGACAGTGACAGTCATGTTGTCGGATATGTGGTACCCGTCTTCAGAAGCAGGTATATTGAAAAGGCTACCTCTCTGTTGGGTCTTTTGGACAAGCAACTACAGGGCAATTCCGTGCAAAACTGCCACATCCCTAACGGCAACACAATGCCATGGTATTTAGTTGCTGTTATGGTTATGGGTTTTGCGTGGAATTGCCCTACAACAACAAACCCAAAACATGTGGTTTCCAAGCTGTTGTCTTGTTCTGCCTCCTATAAAATACAATATTCTGAAATAGCCTTGTGAGTTTTCAAAATCCATAATATGATGTTTTTGTGACATTCAAGCCAACCCTGAGCACAAACCCCTGTGATGTCTGAAAAGCCTCAATTAGGAATTTTAGATGTAAACTTGCCAAATATTAGGTTTACTTCATTCTTCCTCTCTGTTGGGATCTGTTACAGCCATTTAGTGGCCAGAGACCTGATGGAGTCCGAGGAGGAGGTGAAGGAGGAAGGGATTGGCTATGTGGTCATGAAGAACCTCTTCTCCAAAGAGGAAGACTTTCGCATGAAGGTGGAGAAGAAGACCAGGGAGGTGTCCATAAGGGAGACTGCTGACCGCATGTGTTTGAAAAAAAGGGTGAGTCGAGGCCACCACTTTGATTAGGTATTCAAGAATTTACCCTGAACCATCCCTAGGCTGAGGAACCATCCCTAGGCTGAGGAAAAGGTCTCCACTCCTCACCGTTGCCTGTGGTGGCAGCAGTAATTAAGATGCAAATCCTACACCTACACCCTACTTTACCCCTTAAGGAAGCTCTTAGTGTGTCTGAGAGTGAACATTCAATTTAAATGAACAGGAATACCTTTCTTGCATATTGAATGAAACACTAGAGGCACAACAAAGCGTTCCATCTTGACAGCCATGTCCTTCTAACCTGACCCTAGCCAGATGAATTTCGCTCCGCCTAGCTCCACTCATCCATCTGGAACCGATCCATTGAAGTGTTGCTTCAGAAGGCTGGGCCTAATCAAAAAATGCTTGCATATGATTGAATAAGCCACTTGTCCGTCCTCTATTGACGTGCTACTTCAACCACTCACATCGAAGCCAACCCGTAACGCTAATAACAGTCTCACAGTCGCTTCTACGCTATGTCACATCTATGAAACTCCCGCCCTGCGTCCTGATTGGCTGAACCATAAAGTCGGTTGCAGAAATCACTCTCAATGGAAGAGGTCCCAGATGGATGTGAGTGAAGCTAGGCGGAGCTAAGCGGAACGAAATTCATCTGGCTAATGTCAGGTTAATGTCCTTCTGCTCTGTCTGGTCCCAGGTGTATGAAGAGCATGAGTTCACGAAGAAGATGAACGAAGACAGCCTCACCCACCCCCCTGAGTTCATCGTGAAGCCCAAGGGCCAGACCGTGTGGGAGGGGAAGACTGTGACGCTGCACTGCACCGCAGCTGGATGGCCTAAGCCCCGTGTGGCGTGGTGAGTATCCCATTTTCATACCACCACACTCACTCACTCACTCACTCACTCACTCACTCACTTATCCATCTTCATACCACCACACTCACTCACTCACTCACTCACTCACTGACTTATCCATCTTCATACCGCTACACTCACTCACTTACTCACTCACTCACTCAAGCACAAGCTGACAATCATTTTGTGCTGTGCTGTGTAATTAGCCAATCCAGTGTTTTGCAGGTCAACTACATTTACACAGACTGCTATTCCCTCATTGTTTAAGGTACAAGAACAATGTTCCCATCGATGCCAAGGCTCATCCTGAGAAGTACACAGCAGAGAGCAATTACAACATGCACTCTCTGGAGATTAAAAAGTACGTCATCTCATTATCATGCATCCATATTTCCCAAAATGTCTGTCTGTGGTAGTTTCTGTAATGCCCTCCCTGGCTTTCTGACCTATTTCCACTGGTGTTCCCAGCTGTGATTTCAGTGACACTGCTGAGTATCGTGTGTCAGCCCTCAACATTAAGGGGGAGAGGTCCTCCTATGCCCATGTGGTCGTGAAAAGTAAGTTTCAGAATGATTCTTATAGGTCTAATGTACATACATTTCAATTGCTGGTATTTTAAAACAACAAACACACAGTACACACACTAGAATAGTACAAAATGGAGTAGAAACACAATGTGCACAACAAAGCTATATTTATTATTTATTAGCTATATTTGTTTGTTATTTATAGATTTTATTTATAGATTTTATTTATTAAAATTTGTGAGGCAACTCAAAACTGTTCTGAGATACAAAAGTATTATGTGGAAACACAGAGGTAGATAAAGATAAATATAAAGACAGAGATAAAGATAGAGATAAAGATAGAGATAAAAATCTCCATGAGTTGTAGGGCTCTATATGTTGCCGTCACACCATTAGTGTTTTTTTCAAGCTTCCTTGTGCTGCTGTGATGCTGTTGTGTGAAGCTCTTTAATCTAAGGATGGGGGCCAGTTGCCTCTTACCCTTGCAGTCTATTTTAGGGATTTTTAGTTCCATAGTTCCATAATTGGACAAAAGCATGTGTTAAATACTTAATATAATCTATAAATGGTTCATTACATGATGAAACATGAGTCATTTGACACTGAAAGATAGCATTTTGTATGTTCTCGGTAATTGGACATATTCTCATTTTACTATTTCTGAAGGATACCAAGAGGGTGAAAAGGTCGTTGCCAAGCCACGTAAGTCAAACAGTTATTTTTACCTCCTAATAAGAAAGTGTATGCCCTAATGTTGTGGGAAAATGGCATCCATGCAGTTGCTGTCATTATGGGGAGGAATACAACCAGCTGTTGTTTGTGCAGATGGCTTCTCTGATGAGTTTGGAGTCACCTTCAGGACTACTATCCTTGATAAGTTTGGTGTTGCCTTTGGCGAGGAGGGCGAGACCATGAGCCTGGGCTGCACTGTGATCATCTACCCCACCGTCAAACGTTACACACCTGACGTGCTTTGGTACAGAGATAGTACGTACACACAACAAGTCCTCTTCAACGCTCAGTTTGACATTGTTGTATCTTCAATGACTCTGAATTCTATGTTTAAAGTATGTTTGTTACTAACTGTTGGGCTGTCTTGGCTTGACTCTGCTGTTCAGACGTTCTCCTGAAGCCCTCTAAATGGGTGAACATGCACTGGAGTGGAGAGAAGGCCACACTGACCCTGGCTCACCTCAACAAAGAGGACGAGGGCCTCTACACCTTGCGTATCAACACTAAATCTGGCTTTGAGTCTCACTCTGCTTATGTCTTTATAAGAGGTAAGGTGACCTAATTGAAGATGAGCTCCTTTTTATTAGCCAGTGTATTAACCAACTTCATTGCCATATTTTCTCAGTCTTTGTTCACATGCCAACGGCTGTGCCACTGATTACCTCAGCCACACCAAGATTAGCTGACCAATCTCAGCTGAACTGAACCTCACGCTGAATACGTTTTTCTAAGGGTGCTGTGTCTTTAAGTGAGACGTCTCCCCTGCTATTAGGTTACTCCCTGGGGAATGCTGTATCTATATCTGGCCTCCACATCACCACAGGCAGCTCAGAAAGGGTGCATGTTCACATTAGTCCTTTAAACTGTTATTAAAGACCTCCTGCAGCTCATTTGGAGCTGAATGCCAATAATACAGGGACGTTTAGGAAGACTTGCGTGTTAATGAGCAGGGAACGGACTCAGAGGATTTTGGTTTGCAGAGCAGTGTGTTAGGGTGTGCCTCTGTATTGACATTTAATGAAACCGTGTGTGTGTGTGTGTGTGTGTGTGTGTGTGTGTGTGTGTGTGTGTGTGTCAGATGGTGAGGCAGAAGAGGAAGGCGCCCCTGTTGCTCCTCTGGACGTGAAGTGCCATGATGTCAATAAAGACTATGTGGTGGTTACCTGGAAGCAGCCAGCTGTGGAGGGCAGTAGTGCTATTGTGGGCTACTTCATTGACAGGTACATTTCCTTTGGGTGCAGCATCCTACTTACTCTCCTGTGTTATATTTAGGTATATTATATTTATTCATTTAAGAGACACCTCTATCCAAAGCAACTTACATATGACAAGTATAGGGCCATTTTCTCCAGAGTAACTTGGGGTAACCAAGGGCACAATGGTGGGAGCCGGGAATTGAACCCACAACTTTTCAGACTACTGCATGCTATCCAGCTCCTTAACCACTATACTACCATCACCCTACCTCATCTAGCTTGTTGTAAAAATAAGAATGCTAAACCCATTTGACAAATGTACACTGACAATATTGATAACATCCCTTTCACCCCACTGGATTACCGATTGCTCCAGGTACTTACAAAAGAGCCTTTAAATATTAAATATCATCCTTAATTATAGAGGAAGAAGAGTGTGCTGCAAAATGACAGCATAATAAATTATGGTTGATCATCCCCTCCACCAGTCTCCAGTTTGGATCCTGACTGTGTACAAAACAAATCACCCATATTTAATGTCTTTCAAATTAAATGTGACACATATCTAAGCCATTTAATCTGTGTGATTGAGATGAAGTATTAAAAAATGAATATAATGTCAGCCTGCGTTTTCCCCTTGTATGTTAAATACAGGTGTGAGGTTGGCACAAAGCACTGGGCTCAGTGTAATGAGACGCCTGTGAAGTATGCCCGCTTCCCAGTGACGGGCTTGGTGGAGGGCCGCTCCTACGTCTTCAGGGTGCGCGCCATCAACAACTCTGGGGTGAGCCGAGCCTCACGGGTTTCTGACGTTGTGGTGGCCATGGACCCCTCCGATCGCGGCCGAGTGAAAGGTGAGACCTTGGGGTCTCTTTATACTCCTGGAAGTCCAAGAAACTGTTGTTTGTGAATATTAATGCAAAATAAATATTTTTGTCTATATAAAAAAAAGCGGCTGTATTGATTCAAAGGCCAAGCACATATTCTAATCTTGCTTGTGTGCTGTGTTCTGATTTAGTGCTGTGTGATGCTGTGAGCTGGGCCATTGCTTGGCATTGATCCTCGCTTCATGAGTTCATATTTTTTGAAAGTTATTGGCCATAGCATTGTTTTAAAAACTTCTCCACTTTCCTCTGGTACAGCTGGTCCCTCTGCTCCCTGGACTGGCATGATCAAGTTCACCGAGGAGGAACCCACAGGTGAGTGTGGGACTCACCCCTGAAGCCAGCATATCATCAGAAAGTGTCTTGTCTGATGTTTCTGTCTGTTTTGGTCTCAGTGTGCCTGGTAGTGTTGTCCTGATTGGTATTCTGTCTCCCTTGCAGGGGGAGTGGTCCCTGGCGAGCCCACCGACCTGGGGGTCATTGAGGCCACCAAGAGCTACGTGGTCCTGAGCTGGAAGCCTCCGACACAGAGAGGCCATGAGGGCGTCATGTACTACATCGAGAAGGTGAGGGTTTGGGGGGAGGGGCACCAGATGCCTGATGAGTTAATGTCTGAGTAGTTTGCACTAATTGCACAGAACGAGCAGTCATGTCAGGTGTCTTCTCTTTCACAGTGCATTAGCGGTTCAGATAACTGGCAGAGGGTGAACTCGGGCATGCCATCCAAGTCCCCGCGCTTTGCTGTGTTTGACCTGGCAGAGGGCAAGTCCTACAACTTCCGCGTCCGCTGCTGCAACTCGGCTGGCGTCGGGGAGCCCTCCGCCCCCACTGAGGCCACCGTTGTGGGAGACAAACTTGGTGAGCAGGTCAAAGGCCTTCTGAAGGGGGGCATGGGCCACAGTTACTTATGCTGTCCATTTTTTTGCTCGAGCAGTTTTTGAAACTGCGTTGGCATTGGTTTGGGATTTGGGGAGTTTTCACAAAACTGCTGTCTGTTTTTTTGTTAAACGTTCTGTTCAGGAGGCTGACTATTGTGTGTGTGTGTGTGTGTGTGTAGGTGTGGGCGGGGTGTGTTCCTAAGTGTGTTTTTTGGTGTAGTGCTGTGTTCTGATGCGTGTATTGACTAGGGGCATAACAAGGCTTGGCAGTAGGCTGTTGTTTATGATTCTTTCTTTGAAGGATGTCAAACTAAGCTAAACAGAATAAAAGCAAAACAGTTACCTACGTTCAGTCTTATTAACAAATTGAAGTTGCCACACTATAAGGAAAATATGTCTATTCAAAAGATATGTGTTATTTAATGCATGTCAGGAAAAGGAATGTAGCCATAAAAAATATGGACTTCTTTGAAAATATATTTTAAATTGAGGACCCAAACAATGACTTGATTTTGTGTGTGTGCATGCGTGCGTGCGTGCGTGCGTGCGTGCGTGCGTGCGTGCGTGCGTGCGTGTGTGTGTGTGTGTGTGTGTGTGTTGTTCATCACTCACTTCTTGTGCTGACATGTTTGTTTCCTTGGCAGACCTCCCCACAGCCCCTGGAGCTGTTGTGGCCATCAGGAACACGGCCTCATCAGTGGTGGTGAGCTGGGCCAAGAGCAAAGAGGTCAAACACCTGGTGGGCTATTACATCGAGACCAGCGTGGAGGGGAGCAATGTGTGGGTGCCCTGCAATAACAAGCCAGTCAAGTGCACCAGGTACCACCAATCAAAGCATCCTACTGCTCCATTAGATGGACTGTTACTGTCAAGTGTTGACATTTGGTATAGAAGAATGTGGTGTTATTGATTATGGTCAGGGTGAACCACCGAACATTTGTCTCCCCCAGTGGTTGTTACTGTCGAGTTTTTTTTAGGACTGGGCAGTTTGCTGAAAAAACAGTTAACTCGTACATCTTTTGAGGTCTACACCTTATTTCTTCAGATTTGTGTGCCATGGACTGAACACTGGGGACAAACTGGTGTTTAGGGTGAAGGCTGTGAATGCTTCAGGATACAGCACATTCTCTCCCCTATCAGAGCCTGTCATTGTGAAAGCCAGTGTTGGTAAGTAAGGCAAATATTTTATTTTGACATGCAGAAAGCTCATCATAATTCAGAGAGAGTTGATGTTAGAGTAACATCACCAATTGTTTTGCATACACTATTTATGAACATCAAACCACCATCGATTTTCATTTATAACTGGCTATGAGGCCTTGCTTAAAAATACCAATGATTTATAATGTTTTTTCATTTGATCATTCAATAATTTAAGTGCTGTTTAATATAGATGTGCCTGCCAGCACTGTTTCCCCCTCTTTCTCTTTTTTTATCTGGCATTGTTGATTGGTCAGTTTTTTCCTGCTGTTAGTAAGCATGAGCTGTGCTCGGTATTGTAAATGGCTGTTTTGTCTTTAAAAAATATACTACAAGCTAACAACTACAACTAATGCATTCAGCGTGTATAGTACACGAATTATGATAGTATAATGTCTCTTATGCTTAAATGAAAAAAATCCAAAATGGATGTGTACTACTGTGATTCTCTGCATGCTTGAGTTGTTTGCCATGTTTTATTCATTTTTGTAGGCAATGCATGACGTGAGTGAGAGACAAAGCTTGTGAACTGAAAACGAATGCTTCAGTACCCAAGCAGAGGCAGGACGATTGTATACAAGAGTGGAAAGAGACCGAGAGTCAGAGCTCAGAATATTACAGTATGTGTCAAAGGTCAGCCTCGGAAAAAGCAACAACATGAGAAATCACTGCTGTGGGACTGCAGAGAGGTACTGTGTGATTAAAAATGTATGACTGGTTCCAGTGAGAGGTTCATGGGCTTTCATAGATTTCAGTGAATAACAATGTGCGTGTGTTTATGTGGACAAATATCCCAATCCATTTTTCCTGTTTGGACAATCTCAATTTCAGAAACCTGGATAAACAGGAAATACTAACCGAAATACTCCGAAACAAACCAGGATATGGTTGCATGTACCCAGGTTTCTTAATGCATTGCAAATAGCCTGCAGTAATCAATAACCAGGGTGCTTTGTAAACAGGCATGGAGGATCCAATTTCTCTGTCTCATGTGCATGTAAACACACTCTGTTGTTTTTGGACTGGTTGCTCATAGTTGGTCATCTTGTCAGTTACATTTGCTTGATCTTGGTTATAGTTGCCTGGCGAAGCAATTGCATCAGCAACAATTTGTCAACATTCCACATTAATAGCAAATATATCCTCAATGCCTTAGGTATGAGTAACACTTCAGACAGACCATCAAACGTAAAGTCACTAAAATACGCTAGCAATTGGACAGTGCTAGGAAATGAAACGGATAAAATGAGGTAGTTACTCAGCTTCATAAAACCTTGACGGTGAACGATGTGCAGTGAGCACCAGCCATGTACCTCTGACCTCTGTGTCCACTGCCCCTTCACCTGCAGCCATCCCTGGGCCTCCCAGCGGTGTCACACTGGTGGAGCGCGTGCGGGACTACATGGTGCTCAGCTGGCAGCCTCCAGCCAAGAATGGTGGTGCAGAAATACTGGGCTACTATTTGGACTACAGGACAGTCAAGGGAGGCGTCACCAGTCAGTGGCATGAGCTCAACACTCAGGCTGTCACCACCACCACATACAAAGTGAGTCAAGAGAGTCCATGTTGGTGAGGACTTCATTATCAACAATGATTACTCCCTATGATTGTGTGTGTATGTGTGTGTGTGTGTGTGTGTGTGTGTGTGTGTGTGTGTGTGTGTGTATGGGGGTGTGTGTGTGTGTGTGTGTGTGTGTGTGTGTGTGTGTGTGTGGGGTGGGTGTGTGTGTGTGTTGCTGTCACACACGTAGGTTACAGTGGTATTGCTGCTGTCAAATAATTACTGTGTGAAATTGGCAGAAAGTGTTAAGTTGTGCCCAAACTAAATGCCTACTTTGTTCTACCAAGGCGGAGAACCTGAAGGAGAATACCGTCTATCAATTCCAAGTTCGTGCCAACAACATGGCCGGCATTAGTGGTGCCTCTTTGCCCAGTGCAGAGCTGGAGTGCAAGGAATGGACTGTGACCGTGCCAGGTAACTGATCCTTCTGAATAGCCCGGGAGCCTCTGAGGTGTCTGAAACATTTTCAGCCCACTCAGCCATGGATATTTAATTTGTTGAAAATGAAAACTGTACCCATTAAAAACTGGATAGGCTTTACCCCAAAGCCCAAAAATAACCCATTCTCTGTATGGTTTTCATGATAGAAATATGATTTCAGAATAGTGGGAAATCTATAAATATGATTTCATGATAGTGGGAAATCTATTTCATGATAGTGGGTTTTCAATTACAGTGAAGATTACAATGTTGTGGATTGCATTTGTCAGACTGCTGGTGACCACTGACCAGTGTTAGTTTCATGCTGATGATTTCAGTTGAATGTCTTGTTGACATGGTTACTCTGTCATCCTGGCTGTTTCCCCAGGACCGCCCTGTGGCCTCCATGCTCTGGAGGTGCGCCAGGATTCTCTGGTGCTGCTGTGGGAACCGCCCGCATTCAATGGACGCAGCCCTGTCAACGGTTACTATGTGGACATGAAAGAAGCCTCTGCAACCTCCTGGAAGTGTGTCCACGAGAGGTCCATCCAGCTCAAGTACAGGAAGGTCAGGAAAAAGCCGTTGTGTCACACCAGCAGGTATTGAAGACATGTATCTATTTATAGAAGTGAGATCACTGGGACCTGAAGGAACACTACTCCAGCAAGAGGGCTCATGACAGACGATATCGTCCAGTCACATATCAGTCCTCAGAGTTACACGGCTTGATGCCTCAGTGCAGATCATGACATTTGAATGTAGTTTTATATTAAAGCACTTGAGTTGTGTGAAAAAAAAAACAGTGGAAGATTCTAGCACACAGGAACTCCTTAAGAAACCAGGCCAGGTTAGTGGTCGCTGTTGACTGAAGACTGCCTGTCACCCTCTGCCTTAGATTACTGGTTTGAAGCCTGGTACAGCCTACCATCTTCGCATCAGTGCTCGGAACGTGGTTGGCGTTGGCAAACCCTCCAAGGCCATTGGTCCCATTGTTGCAGAGACTCGCCCTGGTAAGCAGAAGCTTGCATTCTTCATGCTTGATAATGTACTTGTTGCATTGAACTAAGAATATGGTTTACCGACATTTTGTTTCACAGTCACACATACACAAGATACGCAATGCACCAAGACACACAACGCATGTGCTTGCATTTGTCTGCGCAGGCACCAACGAGATCATTGTGGATGTGGATGATGATGGCGTGATCTCTCTGATCTTTGAGTGCTCTGAAATGGGTGAGGGTTCTGAGTTTATATGGTCCAAGAACTACATCGAGCTCGCAGACACATCCCGGCTAACCATTGAGACTTCTGGGGGCAGGTGAGTTTCTGTTTTCTGTTTTTGTAGTTTCTAATTCATTCAACTCGGTAATTTCAAGACATTTAAAGATAAATATATGTTTTTTGTTTTTTTCATTAGAATTAGGCTACATATATATATATATATATATATATATATATATATATATATATATATATATATATATATATGCGTGTAACAGAAAACATGCTTTGTCAACAGCAACCAGTGTGGTTCGCAAAAATGTTCAGAAAGCACAGAATGCCAAGTTTCAAATAATCAGAAATTGTTGTCTCTACCGTCGCCCAGGTCCAGAGCCATCTTTAATAACCCTTCTGTGGAAGACCTGGGCATCTACTCATGCAAGGTCACAAACACGGACGGTGTCTCCGCCAGCTACACCCTCACGGAGGAAGGTGAGTCAGCCAGTCTCCATTCGTGGGAACACTGAGGTGCTCACATCAGGACAAAGTGTGTGTGTGGGGGGGGGGGTGGAGGGTGGTACATGCTGGACTGTGGAGGTGACAAGTGTCCTTCAATTAAGCTGGTGAAGCGAGGATGTGGTGTTGACTGAGACAGGAGCGTCACGTCTACTTTTAGCCTGACTCAGACAAAGGGGAGCCAAGTGATACACCTTATTGGTAGTGCTCATCATGAAGTCTGAAGAGTGCCAAGGACAGCGCTGGCTGTGATTTATTAACACCTTTTTAAAAAGAGTCTGTTATGAATGAATAAGGTGCATTGAAGGACTATGTTGGTTGACGTTAAGTGCTTGTCATAGAGTATGTAACAATACAATGTATGGAAATAGCTTGAATGAGGGAAAAGTGAGGAAGTAAAAAAGAAAAAGTACATGAATTTATGATCTTCCGTTTTGTAGGACTGAAACGCCTGCTTGACATGAGCTTTGACCATAAATTCCCTGGTAAGTTCATCTTTTAAACTGACTGAACAAACTCTTTGTCACCCGTGTTATACTATTCCCTCTGGGAAATGTGTGGTTTCATCGTCATGTCCGATCTGCAGTTATCCCCTTCAAGTCTGAAATGGCTTTCGAGCTGCAGGAGAAGGGAAGAGTCCGCTTCTGGGCTGAAGTGGGCAAGTTTACAGAGAACTGCCATGTGGAATACGCCTTCAATGACAATATCATCACCCAGGGAAAGGTACAGCACCTGGTGTTCTGAGTTGAAACAGTGGAGATACACACTCCCATACCTGGATCTGTCACAGACTTACATTATTTTTCGTTGAATCTTTGTTTATTATTAATATTAAAAAATAATTGTGTTGCCTCATCAGAAATACACGATGAACTTTGACAAAAGCACTGGCATCATTGAGATGTTCATGGACTCACTGGAGGTCACTGATGAGGGAACCTTCACCTTTGACCTGGTGGATGGAAAAGCAAAGGGCCGCAGCAGCCTTGTGTTGATTGGAGAGGGTAAGATGGCCTCAGCACCCCAATTAAATGGCTAAATCTAGTCCGGTTCCTCTAGTCTACTTGAAGGCCACCAGGGGGCAGGCTAGGACCATATACAGTACATCTTGGTTACATTTCCAAGGGTCTGTTGTCACTAATGTGTCAATGAGAAATTAGATTTATTAGATGTCTAGCTCTGTTTTTATCTGAACAATCACCAACACCATCTGAACAATCACCAATCATTTATATAATCATTCATATATCGCTGAATAGAAACGGTTTAATGACTTAAAATCATGCTTATTTCCTTAGAATTCGCCATTCTACAGAAGAAGTCAGAGTTTGAGAGAGCAGAATGGGTCAGGAGACAAGGTACAGCCACATTCAAATTTCTCTTTTTATTTTCTACGTTGTAAAATGTGCACTGGTGTGGAGAGATGTGTTTGTGTTAAAGTCAAACTCTCTGTGTTGTCTCACTATGATAGGCCCTCACTTTGTGGAATATCTTGGCTTCGAGGTGACACCAGAATGCAATGTGCATTTGAAATGCAAGGTAAGGCTGCAGCGTGCCAAGTGGAGGGAGAGCCCAGCCCACTGAACAACTTGAAGGAAACTAATTTCTGTATTTGCGACGTTATGCGCTTAGGTGGCTTCTCTCAGTGTGACAGCCTGGTCAGAATTGTGTGACCCTGTGCTCCTTGGCATTCTCTGTGCCTCTCCCTGCAGATTGGAAACATCAAAGCAGAGACTGAGATCACCTGGTTTAAGGATACTCTGGAGATTCTGGCGGGCGATGAGGAGGCAAAGCAAATCAGCGCTAAAGATGGGGTGCTGACCTTCGATGTTGCCAAGGTCAGATGTTGACAAAGTCATGAAAGATTCAATGGCGGGACTTTTTAGACAGATGTGTGTGAAGTTGAAATTTGCTTAAAACGGCAATGCTGCTAACTACACTAGATGCACCCCCCTTCTCTCTCTCTCTCTACATGGTTTCATGCAGTAAATGATCAAATGTGAGCTAAGGGTAACCATACAGCTTCCCATCATTACCTGTAGGCCTATCCATTTCAAATATGTACTCTGATATTGTGCACCGTAGGAACGTATTTAGTGGAGAAAATGTCCTTGTTCATGTTGTTTATACCATAAAGATCACAAAAATTTCATTAACAAATCTGTATCCATATACCGGTAGTTTAAAATGTCTAATTTGTGTATACAGATCAAAATGTCACATAAAATGAGCCAATTAGTTCAACTGTGATGGTACGGCTCTCATACATTTTTCACGCTAGCAATGGGATATTTGATTGAACATAATAACTCTTTTACATTTGTAAAAGCACCGGGTGAGAGTGAGAACCGTGCTATATTGAAGTGGCGCTACACCGCATAATGCGATTGCAGTTGGACTGAACTCAGGCTGGAGAAGCCAGCCCTGGTGTGTCGGGGCCCGCTGTAATTGGCTGAAGAGAGAGGTGCTGCATGTGTTTGATCAGGAGAGGCGAATCTCCCACGCCACTCCTGCGGCGAGTGCTGCCATTAATGGGCTTATCTGTCTGATTCACAGTGTGTGTTTAAGAAAGACAAAGAGGAAAGAAAGAAACCTGCTGCCGGAGATGCCCCCAAGATTTCCAAAGTCTGGAGCCGCTTTTTTACTCTCTAATAAGTTGCCACCATAAAACCCCCTAAATGTCCTCCGATTGTGTCCAGCCGCCCGCCCGTCCTCGTCCCTCTACTTCTCCTTATCTATGTGTCGTCTCTGTCTGCCTGCAGCATCCAGCGCAGGAGAAAAGCTTGCCTTTTCGGGATTTTCGTTTCTCTGTGTGATTATTTTAACTGTGTGTGAAAAAGCCATTCTGATACTGTTGTTCTCATTGATGGTCGTCTCCAGCCCCCACGCTCAAACCTCCCCTCAAATCTCCTCTTTAGATTTCAAAGAAGGATGCCGGTTTGTATGAGGTCCACCTCAAGGATGACAGAGGAAAGGATAAGAGCAAGTTCGATCTGACAGGCGCAGGTTAGTCAGCCATGCCCGGTGATTTATCATTGTTGGCTGTAACGCCGTTTGACAGGGAAAATGACTCTGTGCTCGGTTATCCCCTTACAGGTTACGAGGCGGTCATGAATGAGGTGTTCAGAGTTATTGGTGAGTTCTGTTTCCTCTGTGGGCATCATTTCATGTGTTTGGATTGGGGAAAGGGGGGTTGATCTGTGTGCTGTGGAAATGTGTAAACAACCACACTACTCGAGAGAACTCTCACACAACCTTGTGTGTTCTTCTGCTCATCCTCACAGCAAACTCCTCCACGGAACTCAGTATCATGAGCACAGAACACGGAATCATACTTTATTCGTTTGTTGTGTATCACACTGAGGAACTTCGTGTTAACTGGCTGCTCAAGTATGTTTCATTCTCATATATCCAAGTCTCTCTCTCTCTCTCCCTCTCTCTCTCCATCTATCTACAGATGAGTGTCTGTTTATTTGTATACCCATTCATCTATTTATCTGTCTTTCTGTTTGTTTATGTGCCTGCCTATCCTTCCAACCCTTCATCCATCATCTTGCTGACCCCTTATGTGCTATTTTAGCTCCTCAAGGGGGTTATCTGGTCTCAACGAGTCTCACTGGTGTGATGCTCTGTTTATAATCCTTGCTATTACTGCTCCTCTCTCCTGCAGAGACTCTAAGATCTCCCACTCAGAGAGAGTGCAGTGTGGGGTGACAGGGGAGCAGCTCTGGCTCAAGATCAATGAGCCCACTGAGAAAGACAAGGGGAAGTATGCCATGGACATCTTTGATGGCCAGAGTGGCGTCAAGAGGATCTTTGACCTGAGTGGACAAGGTGGGGGCTCCATGGTTCTGTCAGCCTTTGGGAAGACTATAATCGCTGTCACTAACAGATGTATCTGTGTTTTTCAGATATGTCTGACAATAAAGTATTGTCTGTGTGTCTGTCGGTCGGTTGGTTGGTCGGTCTATTGGTCATTGCCGACGGCCTTTTGTCCGCCACAGACTTCTCCATCACAGACAGATGAACACAGATTTACAGTTTCTTTGTGTGATTTTTTTTCAGCATGGGAGGATGCATTTGAAGAATTCAAAAGACTTAAGTAAGTTTAATCTATGCAACCAAACCCCACATACACAAATGAATGTGTGCCTTTGTGCAAGTGTGGGCTGGAAAACAAGCTGAAACATTGATCACCATATAATCAGTCTGGCCAATAGAGCACCTCATCTTTACATACACAGCCATTACTGAACGCACTTGGATTGATGTTTATGTTTGAAAAGGCGTTTATGTAACCCCACACAAAGATCCAAAAATAGCCCCGTTGACCTTGTGTGTTATGGTACAAAGAAACATTGAAACATTTCCTGATGTTGAAGTATGGCAGCAGCCCAGATAAGCCTCACTGTCTCTGATACTATTTGCAGACTCTAACTGATGTTATTCTTGCATCTTGTTCCTCTCTTCCTTCCACAGGGCTGCAGCTATTGCAGAAAGAAGTAAGTGACTTAATTAGCTCTAGCCCCTTGTGAAAATGCTTCTCATCAAGTGACGTATTAATAGATGTTACTATCAGCCAATTGTCTCCTACAGTGAAATGGAAACCTTGATTGAAAATAAATGTTAATTATAATCTCGTTCAATTCAATTCATTCATTCATACAAGTTGTAGTTGGCAAGACATGATTGCTCTGCCAGCAAGCTGAATTTGTTTGTCTTGACAGGCATGGTATCATGAGAGTAATTGTACCTAACCTGCTTTCCCCCTTCTCCTCCAGACCGTGCTCGTGTTATTGGAGGTCTGCCAGATGTGGTCACTATCCAAGAGGGCAAGGTAATGTCCCTCTCAGCACTGTTTTTCTCCCCCTCTCAGACTGTTATTGGATGTCCTTCTCTCAGTTAGCAATTCACTCTACTATATGTGCATATTACACCCATCACTAGGCTATGTTGTAATCAATTTCCATATGCGTAAGACAGAGAATTGAATTGACATCAGTTTATTCTGTATAATTGACCTCTTTTGCGAGCCTCATCAAGTATTATACAGATCTGGGTCTCTGCAGCTAAAGAGTTCAACTTTGTGGAAATAAACCAATTAGTAGGTTCCTAGAGTGTTGACTGCTAACATTGGTCACTGCAGCTTGTATCAATATTGCCCATACAGTATTCTTACATTACATTAAGTTTACGACTGATCTCAATCCATTTGCACATATACAGAGTGTCCTTGAATTTGTATTTTCACACACTCAAAATACAGACATTTTATGATTTATTCAGAATTAATCACAACATCCATTGCTTGATTTAATTAGCAGCTCTTGATTGCTCTTGAGTGTGGCTTGATTGACTTTTCCCACTCTCCTTAGTCTCTTAACCTCACTGGTAATGTATGGGGTGATCCCTCACCTGAGGTCACCTGGATGAAGAATGACCGAGAGCTGGTGTCTGACGAGCATTACGCCCTGAAGTTTGAGCATGGCAAATTTGCCAGTATCACCATTGCGGCAGTGAGCACAGTCGACTCTGGCAAATATGCGCTGCAGGTGAAGAACAAATATGGCACAGAGTCCATGGAGTTCACAGTCAGCGTCTACTTCCCAGAAGACGAGAAGAAGGAGAAGAAGGAGAAGAAGTGAAAAGTGGAAGTGGAGGGAGGGGCTAAACATGACCAAACTCTCAAAGCATACTAGCCCTCAGCATGTCTTACACAGAATCTTACAAAACCAAACCCACAATGAAGCAATATGTGGCGTTATGGGCCTGAGGATAACACGATCTCAGAGACTGAACTGAATTTAAAGTCATGATATAACTTCCCCATAAAATCTGAAATTTTGTGACTTTGTGATAAGACATGCTCAGTGTTACAGTGCTTTGGGTGTTGCTCTCAGCCTTAGCATAATTTGCATTTCCTGCATTAGCTGTATACAGTGTCATATGTGCAGTGTGTACAAACCAAAGACAGAGGATGAGTTGGATGAAATAAAAGCATGATTGACATTTTTCTCCTCTTCTTTCACTCTAAAGAGGCAGTCTACAGCATTTACAGATCTATGCATAGACCTGTGTTTTGGGTGCTGGCCTGTAAGTCTGCTTTGGTGGAAAGGTCATGATCAGTAGCCTACACGTGAAATTTGAGTAGGCCTGTTCTGCTTAATGGTCCACAAAAATGTAACATCAAATACATGTAATCCTGTTCTCTTACTGATATGTGATGTACTATACTAATTAAATAACCCATGCTTCTTAGCCTCTCTCTGTCTGGCCTCAGCGTGTCTCTTATTATATTACATTTCTGAATAATAACAACATGTTCTGCTCATTGGGTTTAGGACTGTAGGCCTACAACAGTCAAATGTGAAGTTTTCAGTGCATCTTCAAAATGTAATGAAAGAGTAAGCATGTTCCTACTTAGTTCCCACATTAAGCAATAAAAGTAAATAATGCCTTCAGAATAATACTTGTGCTCTTTATCTAAAATTATTATAATTACCTATTAGAACACAATAACATTTACCCTAATAGCACTATCTAGAGTGAAACTAAAAAAGAGTCGCCCAACAATAAACCTGTAGTGACTTTGAATCACGTGAGTGTTCTCATTTTCACCCAGTTTGCCTGTGACCGACCGGTCATGGTCTAAGAAAGGGTTTCACAGACTTGACAGGACATTGTTTTCCGTTTTGAAGGTTTGTTTACCACCCAGTGATTCTTGGGTTTGAAAGACGATCAGAAAATTCATGAGAAAGAGGAGTAGTTCAGAAATGAAGAGGAATTGGTAAAGGACTCGGAGCAGGAAAGAAGACCCTACAGCAACGTTTTCGTCATCTTGACACCGAGCTAACCAGAGACAAGGTAAACACGAAAGCCATTATATGATATGCTAGCTGACAACAAGGAATCCATTAGTTTACGTCTTATAGTTACAGCTAATGTTAATTACATTGATTTTTGACTGCTCGTATGTGCAGTAGATTTGGTGAGGCTTACGTTTGTTTTTAAACCGTCAGATCCAAGTGAATTTATTCACTGATGTTTCACCGGCTTGTTAGCTAACGACCGACCGACCGGTCAACGACAACGACAGCTGTATGTTCAATTATAAAGTAACGTTAGCTAATGTAATAGTACAACTGAGTTAAATAAGGGAATACATTTGCATGTTACATACAATATTTAATTTAGAATGTTAATCTGTTGTGTGACGTTATGATGGCAAATTATATTCTTGCTCGCGGATGAATTGTTTCTCAATTTGAATCATCCCGGGTGGTGTAAGTTCATTAGGCTAGCTAGCTGCCTAGCTTGTAGCTTATGCTGGAGTTAGCCAGCTAGCAGTCAGTTAGCTAATTCATTGGCCTAACTGTAACGCAATGCACCCTTGATTCCTTGTAGATGTGATATAGTGTGGCATGATGATTATGGCAACATCATAGGCCTAACGTTACCTTCTCACGCCATAACTAACTAGCTAGTTAGCGACAAATGTTCACAACACGCTGTCTGAGTTTACTTGGACTAATGATGACACCAACATAGGTGAACCTTAACAGCTGTTGACAGCACTTATTTGAGCCACTAGCTGATCAAGCTGGGCTGGATGAGGGCTAACGTAGGAATAGTATATTTTGGGCATGTTTTCAAACTCGAATACGAAATAAGTAGCTACGCATGTAGAATAGACTAATATTTTATAGCATGACGATTAAAACCACTTTTTTGTATTGTTCCATTCTATCACAAACTATAAGACACTGAATATAACTTTTCTGACTTCAGTCTGGCATAAAAAATCACTAAGCTTAACTTGCTCCACTGGACAGTGACGTAGTTTCAAATTTAACTTCTGGAATGTGACACTAGCCTACATTGACTCCAGAATTCAAAGACCAGTGCACACATCACCTATCTGTGTGTCATACATCTTAATAGTAGTGTTCAATAAAAAAAAACCTTGGCCTAAAGTAAACCATACAACCCAGGGCCACTGCTATAACGTTATGTGGAAGCAGCTCTGTCTTTTAAATATAATAGGGTAATTTTGGCACTATAGGCTGATCAATAGCCACCAGTTTCCCAGACCTGTCCTGAAACATCGACCTTGAAGCAAATGTTTTGATCGTTGTTGTGCATAAATAACAGATCTGATAAGGTGTGCTTTGGGCACACGTGTATCATTTTGTCTAAGGTGTGTCCATGGGATTACAGCCAGACAGGTACTCAAACAAAACATTGGTTAGATTTTCACCAATTGCGATTGTGTGCATTGATTAAGCAAACAAACTTGACCAGTAAAAATACATTTTTGAGTACACCTGAGTAGATTTTGGTGTTTGAATGATGTTTGTTTTTGTACACTTTTCCACGAGCTGGCCACTGGCCATGTGTCTTTAGGAACGCCCTGTTTGAATGTCCAAGGAGAGACTAAGTGCTGACAGCTGCCCTCCGCAAAAAATAATAATTATAATAAAAAAAAATCTTTGGTTTTGGCTCAAATGGAAAAGCACCCGTGATAGCCTTTGGCTACAAATTGCAGGCTATCTCATTTGAATTGGAATGACTCACTACTCCTCAACTGTTGTCAGCAATCTGGTTTACACTGTACACAGAGCACTGGGAGTCCTCTCTGTAAAATCATTAACCACTGCTGCCTGAGCACACCTGTGTTGTGCCAAGAGGAAAATGTTGTCACACGTGACCGCATGCTGGACTGGCCCATTTCCAGACTCCACCCCTGTTGGTCTTCTTACTCAACCCCCTTATCAAGGGGTAACGCCAGGATACCCTTTACAGGAAACGACCCCTTATCAGCTCCAGAGACCCAGTCCATATGCTGCCGTCTGATTGGTTAAAAGTAAGGTGGCCTCTCGTACACAGTTTGGTGCATGGTTAGATGTTGTCTGAACGCATTGCTTCAAAGGACACTACGAGTAGCACAGTGAACATCATTACAACAGTGGGATGAGAATTCACGCTGTGATCAGTTGTTTGTGTTTATAACTACCTGTTGGGGGTTATCGTGAGGTCAGCTGGGGAGGAGTCCGCTATTTGAGATCAAGATGAGGATGACAGATGTGTTACTGGAGAGCAGAAGAACACTTGGCTCTGAGTGGGATACAGAGAGGTGGAGATGAAGAGGTTGCACTCTGCGGCTAGCCTGACGGAGTACGACACAAGTGAGAGGGATGACTCCCCATCCCTCAGGTCCTCCTGGTCCTTGGTGAGTGAGAGGCCTTTTGAAGACTACTCAATAGGTTCCTGGATACATCTCCCCTAGAGCAGGGTAGAACTTGGCGTCTCATTAGTGCAGGCTAACATCAGCATCAGTCATGACTCATCAGGCCACCCTCCGAATTTAATGGGGTGTCGTGATAGGAGGTTTGTGTACGGATCATAACAGCATGTGATGTTCCTTTTTTCAATTTGCTAGGATGAAATTCCTTTTTTGCCATGTGATTCTCTGTCATAGTCTTTTACCATTTATCAGTGATAAGGTGTTCTTGGTCCTCCTTGGTCCCAAGAAGTGTAGGCGATGGGCAATTTCATAATCGTGTGGGTTCCATGGTTCAAAGTCTACTAGCTGTGACAACAAAGCATCTTAAGAAACACTAAAAACAGCGAGCCTTGTGTCTAATTAGTCATTGTTACCTTTGGGCTCTACACCAGGTTAGGTAGTTGTGGATTTATGGGAAAACAAAACAAATTCTGAGAGTAATTACAATACAATTACATTAAAAAAAACAGTTACAATGAGTTCCAAATCCCTTTCAAAGGTGAGTTCTGTGTTTGAAATGTAATAGCCTGCACACCAGTGAGATTTCAATCAGTGCAATTCAATTGAATTACTATTCAATTACTGTATGACAAGGGTTTTTTTAATGAGAGAAAAATGTGTGAGCTGAGTATAAAATGTTCATGAATCAACATTTAACATGTGACTTTTCGGTTGAAGATTTCTTGGATCAGTTTGCTCTGCTAGCTAGTTAGCTAGGCCTATTTCACCTTGATGATTGTCCATCTCCCTGCAATTGAAATTAGGGCTGAAAATTAGTTTCCTTTTAGTTGAAGAGTGGCCTTTCACCCTGGTCCTCTGGTATACAAAGTGAGGGAGCAGGTTCCCTCATCACTGGCAATAGCCAAGGTCTTGGTCACTTTTATGGTTCCACTCTGGACATGGTTCACTTTTTCATTAAAGTGAAGAGTGACAGGAAGTAAGTGGGAGAGAGAAATGGGGTGGGAATTGGGAAATGACCGCAGGAGATTGGATTCGTACCTGGGTCCCCATGGGCACTTGGTCCCGTACATGGAACCGTACATGCCACAGCCCCCATTAATTTATTAAATATTTAAAAATACTAAAGCTTAATGTTCCAAATGTAAACCATTTTGTGTATGAAAGGTGCTATACGAAGCCTATTATTATTATTACAGTTTTTCTCAGTCGCTTTTCAAAGTCAAAGTCAAAGTCAGCTTTATTGTCAATTTCTTCACATGTTCCAGACATACAAAGAGATCGAAATTACGTTTCTCACTATCCCACGGTGAAGACAAGACATATTTTACCAATTTTAAGTCCACAGACAGACATAACATTCAAGTAAACAAAAAAGTAAGTAAATAAGTAAATAAGAGGGCACATATAATAATGAAAAAATAAGAGCAGCAAAATTTTGTTGAAATTGTGCATAGACAGTCAATAAAAAACTAGTGCAAAGTCAGGCCAATAAGAGGCTTGGGTAGTTCTGTTTGACCTGAGTAATAAAGAAAGTGGCATAGTGGTGCAAGTTATGTAAGAGCAGCAGAAGTGTTGTGTTTACAGGACAACAACACCAAGTTGTAAAGTGTACAAGTGTGCAAGTGTTCAAGTGTGCAAGTGGAGTAGTGCAGGCGGCCATTGTGGGTCCAATGTCCAGGATGTTATGTAGCTGAGGGTGGAGGGGGGAGAGGAGGGAGAGAGTTCAGCATCCTTACAGCTTGGTGTATGAAGGTTTTGGTACATTTCTCAGATCAGAATTGAAATTCTCAAAACTACCTGTTCAATCTTCACATCATTCTGTCACTTGTGCACATCAAAAAAGCAGTTTCTCATTTCTTTGAATAAGTTGCAAGTAGTTTGGTACATCCATGCAAATGATTATATACAATTCGATGCTGTTTCCTACATTATCAATTGCTTATGTGTCATGTTGATCAAAATGTATTATAATGGGTCTCTGTTGAATAGTCTCACCCCCCCCACAACATTTAGGCATTAGTTCATAGCATAAGTCTTTACATGCAAAATGGTTGAACAAGTTGTCATAATGTCAAGCAAGATGATATTCGTTGTGATGTGAATGAGAATTTGTGGCCTAACAGACAGGAACGTCAGGAGGTGTAGGAAGACTGCACTGTAATTCCTCCAGCACTGTACAGTTTTCCCTAAAGAAATTGTCCTATGTTCACATTTCTCTTGTTTTCTGTTTTGTTTTGCATGTGCAGTGCTGTCTTTTCCTTTCTGTATCGCAATGACATGGTCTGTCAACAGTACAAACAGTAAAAGCATAAATGTGAATCTTGTCCAGTTTCTTGCAATCAAACTCCCATATACACTAAGGTAAAACCTACAATTTGCAATACAGTAATTGTCATCAAAACTTAAGCCATAGTTTACATCAGAACATCCCTCCAGAGTACACTATTATATTGACAACATGACTAACCAATTTGACTGTCGTATTCGTACACAATGACACAATGACTTGTCATTCTGATGGCACTGACATGTTCATTGACACAGATATTTACTTTTGAGGGATGATCTAAGGATTTTGAGCAAGAAAGTGGCTTTTGCAGGTAATCCATGGTGTTTTGCTATTTTTACGAATTGTTTTGAGAAAGGCACTTACTGTTTTGCAAATGTTAAGGATGATTTGAGAAATGTACCAAAGCGACTAAGAAAAACTGTTGCTTACAATTAATATGCCTCACTCATTTTGCATAGGCTAGATATTTTTGTGAAATTACACCTCACAATTAGAACACTAGAGCGGCATTAAGCTGTATGCAGTGGTGTTTGCAGCTGCACAATTGCTCTCACACAGTGTTTATGCTGTGTAGGCTAGTTAAAGTCAGCCTCTGTCTATGAGGGCCTTTGTGGTGTCTAGAGCCAATTATTGCTTTTCTGTCTGTTCAGATATCTGATGAGTGTTCACATTGCTTCCTGTCCTGTCTGTATGTTCGCCTGGACAACAACTTTTAGATTTCCCAAATGCCACCGCTCTGAATAAGATCATGTTCATTTGTTCAATCACTCACAGTGAGGCTCTCTAACATTCTCAATATATCCTGCAGGGTACCACTGTGCTCTCTGGTGTTGAGGTTTAATTTAATTTAAATCAATTCTAGTTTGAGACAGATGGCTAACATTGGTGTGTAAAACCAAAACAAACAAATCAACCAGGTTAGGAATGGCCTTTCCAGAAAGTGCAATGTAATTTTACTAGTTCATGACCCAAGTTTGCGTAAATGCAAGTAATAGATTTATTACTTTTCAACAATTAAATTGCTTAGTAAGCTAAAGAAGTCCAAGCCTCATGTGAAATTGTTTATCATGTGTTGGGGCCAAAGGGGAAGTTCTTCTGCAAGGGTACAAAAACAGCACATTGCACCTTTGCACTGTAAGTTAAGGTTTTTTTCCCCAGCAGTTGTTATGGTTGGTGAATGAACTCAAGGTCAGCTTGTAAACAGGATGTATGGGCAGGCAGAGGACAGGCTTGCAGGGTGCCTGAGCGTCTGTCTCTCCTGCTCCTCGGCTTCCTGGCTCTGGCTGGCTGTGGTTCCCATGCTCAGACGTAGAGGCCAGTCCTCTGCTGCACAGTTCACACTTAGTAGTCAGTCTTGTCACAGCGAGATAAGGGGCTCCAGGGAGCAGATGGCCAGCGCAAGCCAAAACTGAATTTGTGCGAAAGAGACACCGCAGTCTTCTCTGAGTGGCTAACAAGGGTCCATTTTCGCTGACTCAAAGTGAGAATGCAAAAAACGTTGGGGACGAAATAATTACTTTCATAAAGGAACTCAGGCTCGTGAAGTTATTCGCTTTCATTAAAAACCGTCAAGCTGTACCACATGCCATAACAATGAATACTTCCTGTCCTTTTCCTCAGGCGGACACCATGAACTATGTGGGTCAGCTGGCAGGCCAGGTGCTGGTGACGGTGAAGGAGCTGTACAAGGGCATCAACCAGGCCACGCTCTCCGGCTGCATCGACGTGGTGGTGGTGCGCCAGAGGGATGGCACCTACCAGTGTTCGCCGTTCCACGTGCGCTTCGGGAAGCTCGGGGTGCTGCGCTCCAAGGAGAAAGTGGTGAGTGGGAGGGTGGGCGTCCAGAGAGGCTGTAGGACGGGTACTGGGCGGGGCCGGCGAGTTGTAAACAGAGAGAGCAGACATTATTAGAATGGTGACGTGAGAATGGCCGGTTGGGGAGACCTAGGCTAGGTATTTGAAGGAAATTGGAGATGGCCATCTGATGTGTGATTTCACAGACTAAATGAATCACGTGTTAGGCCAAATTAATAACCTTTGGCTTATTGGCTTATAGAGTTCCCATGGTCATGCAAATGAAAGAAAGCCATGGAGTTTTTTTAAAGAAATTTCATTCCGCAACCAACCAGTGGACTAACTTATCCAATTTTGTTTACTTGGAGGGTGCACAAGGTCATGGAAATGTCATTAAAGATCCTCAAAAAGTATTGTAAAACTTTTGAAATGTACATGAAAATGTATATAAGCTCAGACAGATATTGAGTACACTGTATGTTAGGCTCATCTGTGGACTGGTGTTGGTTCTTGCCTCTGCATGAGAAAGGTCCACTGAAGGAATGTGCACAGCTGAGCATAAACAATCACTTTTTTATGGAGTCACATGGTGTGTGTGAGCTCAGCTTGGCACGGTGCAGGCTGGCGAAATGAATGACCTTATCAGTTGGCTCCGTGGTCCTGCATCTGCTAGTTAGCAAGGCCTGCCTGAGCCCATCGACTGAATGTTATTTATTGGGGGGAAACAAAACTCCGAATCCCAGCGCTGTATTTTCTCATTAGCGGTGAGAACCCCGTCTACTCTGATCAACGACTCGCTGGCTTCCACCCACAGCGTGTCGCAGCGCTTTGGCGGTAGAAACTACTGCGCTGAACGGCCACCAAAATGATGCTGGTCACATTTCGCCGTGACCTCGGTGTTTTTGTTTTTTTTTTGTACTAGGCTGTGTGGGCGTCAGTCGCAGCCACAGTAGCAGAGAGCCTTGAGCACGGGGACAAAAAAATGGAGGCGGGGGAAGGGTGTGCTTGTCAACCATCTGCGCAGAGGAGAGGATTGTTGAGAGGTGTAGAGGAGAGAAAAGAGGCGCCGTCGCTATGGCAACAGGTTTCTCAGAGTCAAGCTCCACATTAGAGAGAAGGTGGGAGGGATTGTCTCATCAAGGTTGCTTGTGAGATGGGGGTTCGGGGGAAAAAAGATGTCTGAATTCTTCCTAACTCTTCTTACATGTAGACCTCTGTATTACTGTGTGGGTGTTTATCCGTCATTTTATTATTATCTTTTTCGTCTCATGGGCCACGGCAATCTGTAATGAAGATAAAACTTCATCAGACGCACATTGCAGGGAAGGTGGTGGTGGGTGTGCAAGACTGACAAAGACACAGTCCTCAAAGGATCGTCTGCAGCTCGTGTTTGGCCTGTCAAGAAGCATCGACTGTGCCGCACCAAAGCCTTTTTTGTACTGTGTTCTGCCTAATTATATTTGAGTGATTCTCAAAAACCTGCCCAGCCCCCAACCACCCCAGCCACCCCCACCACCCACTCACGCATCCTTTGTTCTGTGGTCAGCATTCCAAACGAGTGTTTGTGCTCAGCTAACGCTATGTGAAGCAGGCTGTTTAACGTGATGTATGTTGTCGGTAAGCAGGGCTGGCACAGTCCACCCCTGCGCCCTCTCGCACACAGCCGGGGAACGTGAGCGGACTCGGCCGCTCTGTATGCTGGTGAGCTTCGCAGGAGCTTCACCTCTCCTGATCCCTGCCGGTTATTAAGATTCTAGCCCACCTCTCGACAAACATAAATCACAGAGCAACCTGGGAAATAAACTCAACAGGCTGCAGGCAACACAACGCAAGCAGTGCTGGAGAGGGAGAGAAAACTACAGGATGTGCGTTAGAATGCAAAAGGTTTTTTGTGTGTGTTTGGAATGGGAAGTGAGAAAGTAGATGAGAGAGAGAGAGAGAGCAACTGTGAGGGAAGAAAGGGGGTTGAATGCATGTCATTTAAGACGGCAAGGATCAGGTTGCCAGCTCTCCTTGCAGTAGTGCAACCGTGCACGTCCACCACTACATTAAGTTAGCTCCATGCGAAAACACCCGAGGCCAACGCCAGGGCCAGTACTTTGGCCGTATCAGGTTCGCTGAATAACCTGGCCCTCCGTGGAGCCCAGTTAGCAGGCTGCCTTCCTGCGCTCAGGAAGCGCCTTGTAGCCTAATTGGGTTTGGGGCCCACCGAGGAGGCCAGCCCCGCTCTAGAGCTTCCCCCTCAGGCAGTGTGCGGAGGGAACCACAGGGGCCTGCCTGGCTGGCTTCACCTGAAAGCTTTCCTAGAGCTTTCCCTTGACAAGAGGTCAGAGAGCACGATAATCATGAGGGGCCCGGGGAAAAGCTCGCTGCGGCTCCGCCATGTGCTTCTATTTAAGGCCGGCGCTCGCGCGCCGTGGGGTCCTGTGCTTGTTTTTTTCACAGATCGACATCGAGATCAATGGGGAGCCGGTGGATTTGCACATGAAGCTGGGAGACAACGGGGAGGCCTTCTTCGTGCAGGAAACGGAGGAGCAGAATGTGAGCACTCACACCACTACATCTGTTATTGCTTATGGACCATCCCATCACACCAGGCTGTTAAACAAACACCGAATTTTAATCAGTGAATATTTTTGGCTGCGAGAGCTCCCATTCATTGCATTACATTTTCCTTGAGCACTGATCTGAACAGGGCTTAGGCTTAGATGTATGAGGAGTCTGTTGAAAAGACTCCCATGTTGTTTTAAGTCATCAGATTCCTAAGAGATCTATGAGCCTAAGTCAATTACATGTGCGGCAAGCACAGAAATTGCTTCTTTAATGTGTGTATCTGCACCCAGAGCCATGATTGGACTTGAATGCATTCCATTCCCTTTAATCCCTCATCTGGGTGTTTATTTCAGGCTGAAAGTAAAATATACAGATTGATATAGATGCAGTATAGAAATTGCTTAGTGAACTATGACAATATTAAATGGACATGACATTTTAGGTAGGGCTGCACAATTAATCAATTTTTAATTGAAATCAAAATTTGAACTAATGCAATGAACTGACAGCAAAGGCTGCAATTATTTGTGCAGCTCGCAACTGTCCCAATGGTACATGTTGTCACATCTATGATTTTTTTACATTCATGTCATCCTCCTTGTGCGACAGACCGTGAAGCTCACCTAACAGGAGTGGTGTGTTTCTCATGCACTTGGCATGCTCACCAATCAGAAGTGGCCCAACTTGGTGAAATTAGGAATATAGAAGTGGAGTTCAAAAAGACACAAATCACAAATCAAATTGCAACATCTGTCAGAAAAAAAAAATGCAATTCGATATTTTGCCCAAATTACAGCCCCACTGTTCAGACGAGATTTGTCAAGTATATCAAATAGAAAATAGATTGTGTGTTATGTGCCTGATGTTGTTATTTATTTGACGGTCTCCTTCCTCTTTGTCTTTTCTTGTTTTTGTGCATGCTTTGCTGACCTGTTGCACTGTACTGAAAGAGCACAATTAAACGCTGTCCTGTTCTCATCTACAGGAAATCGTCCCAGCTCACCTGGCCACCTCGCCCATCCCCACCGAGAGCCACATGTTTTGGATCGGCGGGCAGGCCGCTGGAGCCGAGGACGAGCCCCCGGAGGCCGACGACCCCCCCGAGGCACCAGTCAGCAGCACCAGCTCTGTGAAGAAGAAGAGGAAGAGGAGGAAGAAGCACAAGGGTGACCCTCGACGCGAGGAGCTGACCCCGCCGGCCACCGTCGCCACCCCCCCCCAGCCCAGCGAGGAGATCTTTGAGATGGACCTGAGCTCTGACGAGGAGACGGCAGCGCACAGCCCCAGGTGAGTGAGGGGCATGGCTGCGGCTACTCCTGCCCGCGGCTCAGACGCACAGACTGTCGGAATACTGGAACAATGACCGTTGTTTGGCGTAGATGAAGTGTATACCTTTTTTACAGAATGGCCACTTGCCTAATCCTAATTGTTGTCCTGCCACGCAGATCTCCTTCCATTAGCACTGCACGGGAGGTGGAACAGAAATACCCTGCACACCATTCCTTAGACAACTACCCCTTTTCTGATGGAGATTGGTCTACCTCAGACAGGTATCGGCTCTCTAAAGGCTCCGTATCATGAACATCCTTACAAAAGAACACTTTTGAGACTCGGATGGCAATATCTCACTTTTTTATTTCTTAATTCATTTGTACAGTCATGGCCTATCCCAGGCCTTCTCCCCAAAGAGTGACTCTGAGTTGATGGTGCGGCCCTCAGAGAGCATGCTCAGAGCGGAGTCGCACATGCAGTGGACCTGGGGGGAGTTCCCTGAGCCAACGCGGGTAAGGAGGCATCTACACACTGCACCACACACACACACACACACACACACACACACACACACGCGTGTTAGCGACTTATCAGTGTGTCAGACACGAGCGTGTGTGTGTCTGACACACTGATAAGTCATTCATAGCAGCTGTGTCTCCAGGCTCCCAAAAAGGAGAGACCCGAGCTGCCCAAGACGGTCACCATCACGCCCTCGGAGAACACGCACTTCCGGGTCATCCTGAGCTCCGAGGCCATGGGCACTGAGACCGACGGGCAGGGTGGCAGCGGCCGGGTCGGTCATCAGGAAGACCCAACCCCGGTGTGCGCCATCGTCAAGCCCAAGCCCCGCTCGCCCGTGACCACACCTGTGACCACGGTGGCCCCCGTCAGCACCTTGACCCCCTCGGAGGAGCCCGAGGAGGTGTCCGAGCCTGGCGTGAGCACGTCCACACCCGCCAACACCCAAGCTGCTGCCGCCGCCGCCGCACAGATGGCCGGGGACATGGCCGATACCTCCAAGTCTGACTCCCCTTCCAAGAAGAAAGGTGTGCCTTGCACTTTGCACTTTTACAGTCTAACGTAGGGTTTCGAGAGAAGTGAAAGATAGCAGAGATAACACCTGGGCCCAAACTCCCAAAGCTTCTCAAATATAGAAGCTGTTCAAACTAGGAGAAACTCTAAACAAAAACTCTTTGGGAAAACAGTTAAAATCAATTGCAAGGGAATAATTAAAGGTTGTATGGTCTTTTGGGCCCCCACCGTCGACTTCAAGGCAGCGCTGGGTTTAGGGTTAAGGTTAGGATAAGGTGCTTTGAAGTCGATGGTGGCAGTGGTGCCTTGAAGTTGACGCCGGGGGACGCGCCATCAAGCTTAAAGTTAAAGGCCTTATATTAAAGGCCTTTAACTCATTGAGTGCCAAAAATTACATTTTTCCTTCCCATGCGTTGAGTGCCAAAAACGTAATATTACGTTTTTAGCTTTTTTTTTAAATTACGAAACAAGACACTCTAACACACCTTATATGTGATTTTGGGAACTCTGTGATGAATGGAAATGAAATATATGACGATCGAAAACTCATGAAAACGCACAATCTGGACATTTTATCATAACTCGTTTGCCGCTTTGGGTCGAATCAGTGACACATGCACGGCAGCTCAAAACCAGGCCATTTTCGTGGGTCTATCACTAGGTGGCAGTCTCGCCAGGTCTCGCTGATCACTTCCCGGAAAGTTTACAGGCAACACTTCATATTTCATGAAAGACGTTATATCTCACAGCGATTTTGATGAAAACTAGCCACTGTTTAGCTTGGGATTTCCCAGTTTGCACCCACTGAGAGCTTAAAGTCTCACCTTTTAAACGAAACATTGTATGTGTTCATAGCTATAACACAAGAAGAAACACAAGTACAAAAATCATCAACAATGGTCTAGATTGCTGGCACTCTAGGACAAAGCTTCCGAAAACAGCTTGGCATTCAATGAGTTAATTATAAGGGATGCAAAAATGTCACCCATCAATGGAAACAACCCATTTAGTTATGAAATTGAATTCCATGTAACTGAGTGTAATTGAATTGTATTATAAAAATAAACTAGCTTCTGTCTACACAAACATGTTATCATACAGATACAAAACTGCAAGCTGATACTCAACCTGTGGATAGCATATTCCATTATAATTTGTTTTGTAGCCTATTCCAGTTTTATTTCATTCATCCATCTTTGTGATCATTTGTGAAGCGCATGCACATGCCTACTCGCGGGTACAGACCTGTCACTAATCAACCACTCCTTAAAGTCTCTTAACAAACAAGATGTTTTTTCTTAGTAAAGAAGTACTAGTAAAGTGTCTCAGCAGCTTTATCAATAGGATTCAGGAGAAAACAGCCAGGAGGTTTTAATGCAATTTGAAGATGAAATGCTTTGTGAATAGCCTGAAGGACTTCTCAAGGGCTCTGGTCTTTATCTTAATGTTTATTATCAAACAGGAGTCCCAAAGAGGAGTCAGCACCAGGGGCCTGAAGATATCTACCTGGACGACTTGAATGTACTTGATGCAGATGCTGTTGCTCGCTATCTTCCCAAAAGGTCAGTGATATGATTGCTCAGTTAGAGCAGGGCTTTCTCAAACGGTGTGCCATGAATGCTGCACAGGTGTACAGCAGGAAAGCATACTTATTGAGTCTTTATTTTCATTGATAACAGTATACATTCGAACTTTAACTGGACTCTGTACTCTCTCTGTGCGTGTGCGTGCGCGTGTGTGTGCGTGTGTGTGTGCGCGCGCAGTGACTCAGACCCAGGTTCTAAGCACTGGATTGAGTCAGGGATGCACTCCGGGTCCCAGTCGCCCCAGTCGGTGGGCAGTGCGGCAGCTGACAGTGGCACCGAGTGCCTGTCCGACTCAGCTGGCGACCTGCCCGACGTCACCCTGTCCCTGTGCGGGGGGCTCAGCGAGAACGCAGAGATATCCAAAGGTATGGCGCCGAGGGGCTCTAAAGAGTGAACTCTGTAGAACCACCAACAGCAAAAAAAGAAGGGAGGACTGAATCTGTTTAAATGCCAGCCTGTCTGTGTTGTGGGCTAAGTGTGTATTAAGATGCTGTGGGGATGTACTTGGTTTAGATACAGCCAAGTTGGCATGTCTGTAGGAGCAGATGTAATAATTAATTTAGTTTTAAAAGGGTTTATATTCAAAAGGATTGTTCTCCTGGGAAGGTTATTGAAGTATTCATTCTTTAAAATGCTTGAAGGCTGTTGCTAACGGCTTGATTTTTACCTTTCTATTTTTCTAGAAAGGTTCATGGAACATATCATCACCTACCAGGAATTTGCAGAAAACCCTGCCATAATAGACAATCAAAACCTGGTTGTAAAAATTGCTAACAGGTAAGTATCTTCAACCTTTCGAATCACAGAAATCAACACAGGTGTCTTTGTAGAAAATTGATTGATCATTGTTGTTTTTCATGTCTTTCAGATACTACAACTGGACATTAGCTGCTCCCTTGATTCTGAGTTTGCAGGCGTTTCAGAAAACCTTGCCTAAGGTAGTCCAACATATAGTTGCCCTTAGATAACAACCATAGTGTCTCACTTGAATTAAGCACATATCAGAAAGCATCAGAATGAATAAAATGCACCACTAACTACCCAATATATTTTCATGGTTGCCTCCATCTTGTATAACTTGGTATGTTTTCTGTTGTGTGCCCTAGGCTACAGAAGAGGCTTGGGTGAAGGAGAGGATGCCAAAGAAGTCTGGCCGCTGGTGGTTCTGGCGCAAGAGAGCCGACAGCACCATCAAACCGGTGAGTAGTCACACAGTGCATTAAAATAGCCGGACAGAAATCCATATCTGCTCGCTGGAGCTTCCCCACACCCCTTAGACTCCCACACACAGCTTCTTAGAACGCTTTGCTCGCATTGATTGCCGAGTTTGGCATTGCCTTAAGTGAGCCTTAGTGTCTTGTTTCTCTTTATTTTTTCATCACGGAGGAAGTGTTTGCACAATCCTCGTGTGGTGTGGGATAGATAGAAGGCTTTCTGTCTTTGTGGCAGGCATGATTGTGGCCACCCTCCACCCTACATTCCGCCCACCAAACGTACATATCCACACTTTTGTACAGTCCTCTCGCACGTCCGGACGTCACCCCCTCCCCCAGGCCCATCTGCAGTTGTGTAATGAGACAGTGATGGAGGGGAGCGCCGGTGCCTCTACTGTCTGCCCGCCGAGCGCTGCTGATGGGGGATGAGCGCCGAGTGCGGCGGCTCTTCTCCAGGGAGGCCTTTCATCAGCGGCGTGTGTCACGGCGGCGCCAATGTGAGGATGCGGACACATCATTAGGGCCCTAATAAGTGCTCAATCTTGCGCCGCCCGTCCCTAAACGAGCAGTAATTAAAGCCTGTGTTGTCACGGCAGCCGAGCTGTCGATGGGCTCGGTCAGTGCTCTCCCCCGCAGCAAAGGAAAAGGAAATAGACAAGGTCTAGTCAATTACAAAGAAAAATTAAGCACTATGTATTCAATTGGATTGTCCTTCTCTTTCTCTCTATCTTTCTCTTGCACTCTCATCCACTCTGTCTCTGTCTCTCTCTCTCTCCTGTCTCTCTCTTCTCTTTCTCTTGCACTCTCATCCACTCTGTCTCTGTCTCTCTCTCTCTCCTGTCTCTCTCTTCTCTTTCTCTTGCACTCTCATCCACTCTGTCTCTGTCTCTCTCTCTCTCCTGTCTCTCTTCTCTTTCTCTTGCACTCTCATCCACTCTGTCTCTGTCTCTCTCTCTCTCCTGTCTCTCTTCTCTTTCTCTTGCACTCTCATCCACTCTGTCTCTCTCTCTCTCTCTCTCTCTCTCTCTCTCCTGTCTCTATTCTCTCTCTCTCTCTCTCTCTGTCTAGTCGGAGAGTGCAGGCAAGCTGGAGATGAAGGACTCTCAGCTTGAGGATGTGGGACCTTCCCAGGATAGCCGAGCCCTACAGTGAGTCAGCGTCACTGCTTGTCATGTCGCACGACAGCACACGCACACACACACACACACACACACACACACACACACACACACACACACACACAGACACACACACACACACATACACACACACACGAGCAGAAGTCTAAAAGAAGGCTGTTTATTCTGGAACACCGCCTGTCCACTTCCCCCAGGGGCTGGGGCTCAAAGTTCTGTCACGGAGAAGCAACTTTCCTTTTAAAGCAGGTGCTCCAAGGCAGCAAAGCCGTTTGATCCCCAATCAAAACATTCCGCACTGGTTAGAAGACTTAGAAGACAAGTCTGAAGTGAAGTCTGTGCTACTCACTATACAAATGTGTCATTAGAACCTGTAGTTCATTATCTGACTGATTTTTTTTCTAAGAGGGGGAAAGGAGTGATGTACCAAATCAACACCTCGCTAGGAGGTGATAATGAAGCTGTACATCTGTAAATGTCACTGTATAACCAGCTGTTGTGTTGGTGAGTGAACTGGGCTGCCATGACGTGACACTGACGCGCGTCTCCTCCATAGGTCGCTGGAGCGGGACTCGTCGAGTGACGAGGATGCCAAGGAGCTGAGTGCCACCGCGGCCGCCTCGCTGGAGCGCAGCGCCCAGGCCGACTCTTCAGCGCACCTCCCCACACACTCCTACAAGAAGTCCCTCCGCCTCTCCTCCCAGCAGATCGTAAGGGCCCGTCTTTCTCTCACCTCATAAGGGTGCCTGGGCCACAGACCCCACTAGCCACCTTGAGTCCTGTTTACACTTGTATGCTCAAGGTCTTGTTAAGCCTCAGGGCTAGCGCAGAACCGTAGTAGAATTTATAAGGAAAACGCCACACCAGACGTGTGTGTGTGTGTGTGTGTGTGTGTGTGTGTGTGTGTGTGTGTGTGTGTGTGTGTGTGTGTGTGTGTATGTGTGTACCAGTGGCAAAGCTCCAGTGGCAGCACAACTGACCCACACGGGGGAGCAGCTCCCCCCTCTGGTGGCTGCTCAGTGTCGGCCTGGGAGGCCGAGGCTGGCTCCTTTCCTCCACGTCCTCATGAGCAGGACTCTTGGATGGAGCTGACGCAGTTTCATTAAATCATGACCTATGAGTTGGATGCGTGCTGGAACACAGTGTTCCTGACAGTGGAGGATGTTTTATTGGGGAAGGGCCGTAGGGTTGGATTTCACAATGCGGCATGATACTAGCTTCTTAATGGACGTCAGCAAAGGGAGAGAAATTAATTTTCAAGAAATGGGGGTAGAAATCTGATGTTGGGCCCATGGGTAATGGTTAATTGATCATTTGTGAGGATGGTTTTTCGCCCTGATAATGGCATGGTAATTGGGTTGACCCATGCAATCTATGTCACACATGATTAACGTGAAGGGTAACAATTGATTTTAATGACTAGTCACAGACCATGCCCTCAGTGGATGTATTAGTTTGTGTGTGTGTTTGTGTGCCTTTGACTGTCCCTGAGCATGCCTGTCTATGTTTGTGTATGTGTGTGTGTGTGTTTGTGTGTGTGTGTGTGTGGACGAACCCACAGGCCAGTCTGAAGTTGAAAGAGGGTCCTAATGACATGACCTTCAGCATCACCACACAGTACCAGGGCACATGCCGCTGTGAGGGCACCATCTACCTGTGGAACTGGGATGACAAGGTCATCATCTCTGACATCGATGGCACCATCACCAAGTATGTTCCCCTATGCCAGCACTCGTCCACGGTTGCTAGGAGTTTGTAATAATCTTAGTTAGTAACAGACTAGGGTTAGGCATACACTATGGGTGCGTTCGTAATTTGCCACTCCGAACGCCCCGAGCACACTTTGTAACACCGTTTGTAAATTCGAAATGATCGTGTATTTAATCAGAGTTTGACACTCTCGGAGCGTCCAGAGTGTGTCAGATTGAATTTACGAATGTACCCTAAATTGGATTGAATGTATTACTCAGTAACACCATTAATTGGTGACTTGGAGAACACTTTTGCGATCATGTCAGCCGTCCTTTTGAGAACATGTCTTAGATTATGTCCTTAAGAGTTGGGCGCAGATCAATTGTGTGACAGGGGCGTGTGACGCCACATGCCGTGCTGTTCCAGCTTTGAAATGTGACAACAGAAATATTTTAGGAAAAGCTGCAGCAGGTTTTGGATGCTCACTATATAGAAATTGGTATGTGTTGTCGAAGTGACACACTTCAAGTATTTATAGACTAGAGCCAGACAATTCTTGGGGAGTGGCAACAACAGCAGTCACAGTGATTAATTTATTTGCTCTCTAGATAGCGGAAGACCATTCAGCTGTCACAGCAAACCCAGTCCAAAGAACTAATCATGGGTAAAATGCAAACTCCTACAAAAAAAACAACAAAAAAAAAAAACCTCATTATGATGACGCATGTGCAGGACAAACTCTCAGTCTCAAACATGACTTTCCACCATATCACATCAAACACCCATCCAAATTGAATCCATCTGCTTAAATTTAGTTCCACAGACTCGTCTTCTCTCTTTTTTTCCTCAGCATTTTTAAAAAGAAACTTTCACTCCCTTCAAAGCCGCATGTAGCACATTAGCACAGGAGAAGGTTTCCTGTCTGTGGGCTTGGGTGGCCATTTCCCAGTAGTCGGTGGGTGTCTGGACATCAAACGCTCGAGCAGTTTGACTGGCGCTTATTATCAGGCTGACCCAGGCGGCCGGTGCGGACGTGGCTGTGATGTCGGCGCTGACGCCGAGGGCCGCACAGGGCCGGCTGGGGTGTGTGTGTGGGGCAGTCGCCGGAGGATGCCGGCATAACGAGGCGGTTTGATTGTGCCAGGGGGAGGGAGATGTGCTGTGTTAGGCGCTGCGCATAAGGATCCTCATTAGAGGGAGACTGGCCTCACTTAAGCCCCGTAAAACGCTGGCCAACAATTCCCGCGCTTCCCTCGCCTTTTCATGGGCAGCTCCTGACTGCTAATTTAGTGCTCGAGACTGCGGCGCGGCATCCGCATTTAGGGCCTCCGGTGGACGGTAGATGTGTGGGCAGGGATTTGCTGTGGCCGGTTTGATATGGTCATCAGATTCTATCGCAATTGTGCTTCTACCTTCGTGGTTAACTTTATTTTTGTCTGTTTGTGTGTGTGACTCTCCCTGTGTGTGTGTGTGTGTGTGTGTGTGTCAAAGGTCGGACGTCTTTGGACAGATCTTGCCGCAGCTGGGTAAAGACTGGACTCACCAGGGCATTGCCAAGCTGTACCATTCTGTGGCAGAGTGAGTTGATCTGCATTACCCTTTACAGGCAGAAGTCTGTTCCCTTGCGCGCCCACGCAGCCCCCCACCGCTGCTGTGCTCGCTCAGGTCCTAACTGGCATTTCATCAATACACAGCTTAGTGCATCAGCAGATCATCAAAGATCCTAAAGCACACCTAACCTTTTAGCAGGATTCCAAGAGCACACACAGCCTTTTGATTCACCTCTGCCGGCTCCCTCCGCACTGTCGAGAGTGTAAACACCAGACTTCGGAGGCGCCGAGCCAGGCAGACGGAGCGTAGTCGTGACCGTCGTTTTCTCTGATCTGTCTCGCCGTTTCTCGAATTGCACCTGCAGGAACGGATACAAGTTCCTGTACTGCTCGGCGCGGGCCATCGGCATGGCGGACATGACGCGGGGCTACCTGCAGTGGGTCAACGACGGGGGCACCATCCTGCCCCGAGGGCCTCTCATGCTCTCCCCCAGTAGCCTGTTCTCAGCATTCCACAGGCACGAAGCACCCTCCCTCCTACACACACACACTCACATGCGCACACTCACACACACACACACTCACACACACACACTCACATGCGCACACACACACACACACACACACACACACTCACATGCACACTCACACGCGACACACACTCACATGCGCACACACACATGCACACACTGACATGCACACACACACACACACGCACACACACACGCACACTCACACTCACACGCACACTCACATGCACATATGTGCACAAACTTACACTCACACACATACACACACAAGCATACACATACACATACACACACAACAATGCACCTACACTACACACACACACACACATACACATACGAATAACAGTTCCCATGACATAAAATGTATTGTCCCTACTGTATGTTACAATGCTACTTACACTTCTGTGTCAGCCTTTAAAATCAACCCTCTAAAGAGGGCTAAAAAAAACAGATAAAACTAATAATTCTGTCCACAGTGCCCTCAGGAGAGACCTTATTTTTCTGCTCACTTAAGGTGTTTTTCAAAGACTTCAAGTTTTGAAAAAAAAAGAAGAAAACTAACTGCCTTTCTATTGATCCTGCAGGGAGGTCATTGAGAAAAAGCCTGAGATTTTTAAGATCGAATGTCTGACGGACATCAAGAACCTGTTCCTGCACAACAGGCTTCCCTTCTACGCCGCCTTCGGAAACCGGACCAACGTGAGTGAGCCTCTAGAGTGTTGTTGACTCGTCTTATTTACGAGGTGTGTCATGTCGGCAGCGCATCGCTCCCGGGCGGAGGCGTAGCTCTTTGGCCGAGGCTCCGTGGCAGACAGAAGGGATGGAGCAGCACTCTCACCCTGTTGACTCTGAGCGCTGCCAGCCTGGACGTCCCTCCAGCACGTGTGCCTGGCCCCTGTTAGCCCCGAGCTAGCGATGGCAGCCAGAGGGGGGCGTCTGGGTAGTGAGGCTGCGCTCAGCTGAGTCAATAACTCTGGGCAGGCAAGGCAAGCAGGGTGGAGTGAAGCCTCCCTCATTAGTGGGCGTCTGTCTTCGTCCGTAAACATGAAGGCATTCTCTTCTGAATGACATCATTCCTGAATTTCGACAGAAGGGGCTTTCGCGTCATTTAGTGGGAAAGTTATGCTCAGTGTTTGTGTTGGGAAGGCCGATCATTATTTATTTTCTTTTTGTTTCCATGGCGAGTGTCATCACGTTGGTTGGTTGTGTGTTGTTTGGTTGCAGGATGTTTTTGCCTACAAGGAGGTGGGAGTGCCGGTGTGCAGGATCTTTACAGTCAATCCCAAGGGCGAACTGATCCAGGAGCAGACCAAAGGCAACAAGACCTCGTAAGTGGCCCTCGGAGTGAGTGCTCTTTGACTTGAGACCAGCGGCTTCTCTGCCTGTAAGTGTAACGCTCTGCTTCTGTCTTAGGTACAGCAGGCTGAGTGAACTGGTGGAGCACGTTTTCCCCCTGCTGAGCAAAGAACAGAGCTCGGCCTTCGACTGCCCAGAGTTCAGCTCCTTCTGTTTCTGGAGACAGCCGCTCCCTGAGATCGACCCCGACGAACTGCTCTCGTAGAGTCCGCGACGTTGTCACGACCACACCCAATCTCTGCTGTTCGTCAGCCTCATCCATTCCATAACCAAAGCCCAGAGGAGGTGCCTGCAGAGGGGGGGAGGCACACAAAGTCACTCATCTGACATCACATTTTAAGTGAACCGTTGAGACATGTGGTCTAGACTCGAAACCAGCGTGCATTCACTCACTCACTCGTTCCCCTACCCCAGAAGCTATAAGACACAGAGCTCTTCATGTGCCCTCGTGTGAACGACGAGTCCCCCACCCCACAGTAGCTGCGTGCCCTGGCTCCATGCATGTGCAGGTGTCGGGCCAGGCCTTGGATACGCTGGCATCTGACTGGTGCCACCTCTGGCTCATCGCTCTTTAACTGAAGCTTAACTCACCTTTGACATGTGTGGTGTGACTCAGTGTCAGCTGCTAAAAACCCCAGGCTGCTACAGGCCTCTCAGGCGCTGTTCGCCAGGCCTTGTGGCAGAGCTAGCTAGTATTTTGAGAGGTGGTTTGTGTGGCTACTGGTTATTGTAGAATAATAGTGACTCTTTTTGACAGTAATGACTTCTATCTTTGTTTTTTTCCATTTCATTGTGTGATTTTGTTCTCACCTGTGTACAGTGCAGCTGAATAGCAAGTGAAAATTAACATAATTGTGGTTTCTGAGGAGCATCAATAAGTTCTGAAAACATATTTTTGAAGGTAAAAAAAAGTCAATATCTTAATTATTGTTTATGTTTAATTTATTTGTTTGATAAACAGTACCCACTGCCTTCGTGTAGTTGTGTGGAAGGTGATGCCGATCTAATGCAGTGTGCAGTGTGTCCACTAGAAGTATAAAGATCCCAGGTTAGTGTGCTGTGGTGTTGGTTGGGTGTGGGACGCACTGGTCAGTTGCGTAATCACTCAGCCCCTTTGTGTCTGCGTAGCCTCTCGCTGAACAGCGAGTGACTCCACGTCCAACAGGATCTGACCCCTCAGAGAAAGACTCTGAAGCAGGCGCAGCACTTCCTGTGGCCTTCATTCCAGAGCCTGGCTGCTTCATAATGCCTTACTGAACGCACTTTGAGCAAAGGGCACAGGGAGAGAAATACAGATATTTGATTTGCACTTAGAACATTATGAAGAAGCATGTTGTGCAGAGTGACTAAGCAAGAAGAAAACTGTGCAGTATGGGCCATGGCGCTGGAGTCTGGAACACTCCGCTGCCACCTCCTCTGTCTGCCGGTCTATAATCCCTTAGCTTAGTGTTACTTCCACAGACTGGACCCTTCCGACCCCATTTAGCTCATCAACTTAGTAGCCAGAACAACATATCTGCTTGTATACTAATTAAGATGTTATGTTGGGAGTTGAAACATATGGCCATGTTCACTGCTGGTTCAGGTGTGAAGACTACCATTACAAGCAAGACACTCTAGAGAAACAAAACTCATGTTCTGGGTGTGTAGGTGTGTATCTCTGAGTGACACCACTGTTGTCACAGCGGTCCTCCGTGCCCCAGGTGTGTGTGTGTGTGTGTTCAGGGCAACAGGAGGAGGCTGCAGACGCGGCATGAAAGCAAAGGACTGTGTGCTCAGTGAGATCAGGAGATGGAACTTCACAGAGTACTCCGGTGTTCCACCAGGGGGATGTTTGGGCACTTGTGTGAGTGTGTGTGTTTCAAGTGTGACTGTAGCACAAGTACTTGAGAATATGAAGGACGTCATTTTGTAAGCTCTCGTCTGATGACTCTTTATTGGCTTGCTTGCTTTTTGTAGGAATATGTGCTCCACATAACTTATTTCTTAAAACATCACAAAAATATATATTCTGAAAGCACAAAATAGTTGAAATATATTTATTGTTCGAGTGTGAAATCGCTTTCCTTGTTTTATGGTTAATGTAGGCACTTATGGTTTGCTTGATTTATGCGTGTGTGCTTTCTATCATTGCTGTATGATACGAGTCCTCTTTTCTGTGTTTGCTGTGTATCAACAAAAACGATTCCATTCTTTCTATGAAAGTAATACCTCTATGTGTGAGACGATCACACTCAAATGGTATGAATCCGTGACGTTCTTTTCAGTCTGTATTAAATGCTGAACTCAAATTGGTGGTTTCCCCCTCCCATAGTTTTATCTTGATGCCTTTTGTGTATATTTCTTTACATTTTGTTTTATGTTTGGAGGGTGTATGTCTTTCTGTTTTAATGTAAAAGTTTGCAAGTGACCAGTTTGAAGACCTTTAAATGTAGGCTTTATTTGATGGATAGAGTATATTGACCAATATTGAGTTGAAATTTACAGAACAACATCTATTAAAAAATATATTCCACCAAAATATACTGGATCCTCTGTCTTCTTTTGAAAGAGACTCACTGATAGTCGGAAGCTGTTGCTTTTGTTGACATGGTAATGCGTACTGATCAATGATCAAAATCAGCGTTAAAATCAGCATTTAAATGCAGACAGAAGCCCTTTCTTTGACTTTTAAAAGAACCATTTTATTGTCATTTCAATGAAGTTTCAGAGAATCAAATGTCAACAGAATATCTCTGGGGCCACTTGTATAGTGCATCTGCGCATCAGCGCACTGATATGAGGCTGTTATGGACACCATCTTCTCCTACCCATTTACCTGGCAACCGAGGCTGTAATGCATTATATTCATATGACTTCACACCGCAGTAGAAAAGGGCCAAATGAATATGATGCTCTATTCCAAGAAGTGGCCATTTGTGGTGGCTTGATGCTCTGTGTGTATGAAAATAATGGGTCTGATGTCCCCTGGGGGAGGCTTAGGGAAATGCTGTCCACGCCCTTTTCCTGGAATGATCACGAAGGAGCTGCTGGCTGTAATTGTGTTTTCTGTAATGGGTTGTGGTTTAGTTTCACTGATCCATAACCTGCTTTTGCAAGAGATGGTGAATGATTGACAAGGAAATTACTGGGGTCTGATGTCCTTTTGCAATCTCTTTTCGCCACACTTTAAAACTGTAGTTATAAAGATATTACATTTCCTATGACCATAAATGTAATGACTAATGCTGTGGTCAGACTAATGCTGTGGTCAGAAGAGCTCAGATAATGAATTTTACAATCCAAAAAAACATACAAATATAGGTTAATTTAAGTAGTTAAAATATAATCCCACTTTTTACATTGTAAAAATAGGGAGGTAAGTATGGTCTCTAATAAAGTAAAAACATATGAACAGCAAAATACTTAACATTTTTGGCCCATGTTTATGTGAAAGCAAAGTAATAAAAACTGAGTGTCATCACATTGTTCAATTTAAGAGGCTGGCTGTATTCACCATTTTGTGAGGCCAAGCTGGATTTATTGCATTGTTCCCAGCCTGATAATGGACTTCAGTGTGATTGGGGAGTTGGATTGAATGGCTTTGGCCTGAACAGCGGGCCTTGGTGGGGTTTGGGGAGGTCTGAGGGCTATCTGCTGGACTGTTGCGAGTAGAGGAAAATGGCACTGAAGGTGGAGAGGATCTCCCTGGACTCGGAGACGGCCAGTTTTCCAGCGGTTCGCACAACACCCACGCGGTCGCCTTTTCGGAGTGGAAGCACGATGCTGAAGGACGCAGAGCCACCACACGCACATTTGTCCTTGTCCGTGGCGAGCTCGCCCTGCCCGTAGCCAGCCGTGTCGAGCTTCTGCACGCTGCGATTGGACACGGAGAGTACTGCCTCCACCCGCTCGCCGCGCTGGGCCGTCAGCACCGCTGTGACTAGGTAACGACCCTCCATGGGTACTGTGAAAATCCCTAAGGTGCCAGAGGTAGAGAGAACTCTAATAAGAAACAGGTGGTAGACTACTCGATAGAAACATTTAAGCTGTTGATGCCGAATCACAGGTGTGCAGCCCACCCCTCCCCCACACACACACACACACACACACACACACACACCTTCCCGCTTCCCAACTCCACTGAGCTCATTTTAATGGGCTCAGAATCTCTAAACATACTTTTCTCATCATGCCAGGCACGATCGAGGCTGAACACCAAGTATCAACAGTACGTACTTCTCCTCCTCAGTAAATAGCAGTCCATAAAACATCCTCCAGCATCTGGTCCACAGCAATCAAGCAGCACATTTGTCACTCTTTTAGTAAATTGTAATGCATGTAAGACAACCCAGAGTAAATGCTGTTTCACTGAGTAAATAAACGGGAAAAAAATCCCAATAGCAGACTACTGCAGAACACCTTTACCTGACTACTGCAGAACACCTTTACCTGACTACTGCAGAACACCTTTACCTGTGTCAAGGCTGTAGTGGCCTCCGTCATTGACCAGTACCCTGTTGAAGCGCACGACACTGAAGTCCCCCGAGAACGGCTGGCTGGTGAGTCCAGCGGAGAAGGACAGAGGGTCACCAGGAGCATGGCTCTGGGCTGCAACTGTAAGGGCATCATCAAGCGTATGATGTTAGGAACACAATAACCCATGAGTGTCTCTTAATAGGGTCAACGTCTCTAGATTGAGGCACCCCCTCAATCCCTTCTTCATTCTGCTTCCATCAAAACGCAGATACAGGGCTATGGGGTGGAAGCGAGTACGCTTTGGGAAAAGCTTTGTGCCCTCTGCAATAGCAGCACTTAACAACAGATCACAGCGGTGATGGATCACTGTGCCGCCCTCATTCCTCTGTAATGTCAACTGGTGATGGTTTTCCTGTTTGTATCTGTGTAATGTGATGTATATGTGCTGTTTGTGTGCTGTTGTGATATATGTGGGTGGGGTATGTGGTGGCAGGGTGGTGGGTGGTGGGTGAAGAACCGTGACTGTGTGTATCTATGTATTTCATGTCTGTGAGGCTTGTATGGTATGTGAAAACAAATTTCCTATGTAAGGACAAATAAACTAACTAACTAACTTACCTGGTGTTACAAGTGGAATGTGTGCGGCAGCCTTATATGGCATCTGAGAAACTGTACAAAAACAGAAGTGAATCAAATGAAGCTCTCTATAATCTACTAGTTCTTAGTTGTAAAATGTACAGGGCGCAGATTAAGTGAAGAATTAGATTACGAATGTTGTGTTAAAAGGATGGTGTGCCGGGATGAAATTTACCTGCGAATGGATTTGTCTTGAAGGCTACAGGATTTACTGGTGGGTAGCCTGTGATTGCATTAAATTACACATTAAGTAGCCAGTCCATACTCTAGTCCATGCTAAACCACAAAACAGCTCGATTATCAACCTAGTAATTGTTTTTAACAAAATAATGTCATTTACATGTATTTACATCACAATAGGGCTGTGAACTACAGTGTATCCATGGCAGTGGCATCAGTGCATCTCTATCTTTTGAATCATCATTGCAACTGGCTGTGTTATCGTCACCATCCTAATATAATGGCATAAGTCATTTTTGTTCAGATTTTTCAGAAAACACAAAACAGTTAACCAAAAATTGAATGAAGATGATATATTATATAAGTTGTTATTATGGGAAAACTCTTAACAGAATTCCCTAGGCTCTTCCTTGTAGAGCCCACACAGAGTACGGAGGATTGTCTGTTGAGGGTTTAGTTCAACATGCTCAACATGGTTCAACATGGAATCTGTTGTCCAAAAAGGAGTTGATGAAGATCCTTCTCATGTACCCGTTCCCTTACCTGGGGCACCGGCGAATCCCATGACAGGCTTCTGGTTGGTGTTGGATTCCTCGTGTCGCCGCATCACCCTGCGCTGGTACCCAGGGGGTCCGGCCTCGCCCGTCTCCACCACTGGCCGACGGGGCACCTGGGGCTGGTTGGGGAGCAGGGGGTTGGAGGGCTGTAGCACCACCGTCGGCTGCCGGGGGAGCAGCGCTGGCTGCTGGGGGTGCCAGCGTTGGCCTGGCTGCTGCAGGGTGATGGTGGGCTGCTGGGCTATGGCAGGCTGCCGTGGCTGGACGGGCACGCGCTGGGGGATGATGTGGATCTGGTTGATTTGGGGCTGACGCGGGGGGATCTTGATGGTCGGACCTGCAGGTCTGTGGGGTTTCAGCGGCACTGCGGAGAGGGAGAGAGATGGAGGGGGATTTGGCAGCCTGTCTGGAAAAGCAAGCTGGCTACAGAGGTATTGGAATTTTTTGAACCGAATAAACAGCACTTCAATAAATCATAAGTCTCAAATAATTAACACATGCATTTCTACATATGCACACTGAAACACAGACCAACCAGAGGGCCTGTACGCCTTTACGACCCACCCATAAAGCTTTCTCTCTCTCACTCTCTCTGGCTGTCTCCCTTTGTCTCTCTCTCTCAACACTAGACCCACACATCTTTTTTTTTTAAGTATATTTTTGGGGCTTTTTAGCCTTTATTTGGACAGGACAGTGGAGAGAGTGAGACAGGAAGCAAGTCTCTCTCAGTCAGAGATGGGTTGGGATTGGGAAATGACCCGCAGGTCAGATTCGAACCTGGGTCCCCGTGGGGACCCGTATATGGTACGGACGCTGTAGCCTGCTGCGCCACAACACCCCCACCCACACATTTAACAAAGGTAGTAAACATTGTATAGAGTATTTTGATGTTGCTCCAAACAAACCCTGGATTGTTCTAGCCTCCACTTTCATCTACTTCCATTATAGCGCTCATGAAAAAACTAACAGCTTTTAAAGCCAAGGTTTAAGAGATACCTTAACAGAGCCATGCCTGTGTTCTGCTTGGGGATTTTCACATATTGGGTGGATCTGTGTGTGAACTCTGTTCTGTGACGACTGGGGGAGATGAAGTCTTCCGAGAATGAGTCCGACCCTGAGAGGCTCCGCAGAGCACATGACTCAAACAGACGCAACTCCCAGAACACTCGCACGTCATTAGAAGTTTTTTTTCCCCCTTTTGACGCTGTTAAAACCCAAAGACCAAATCAGCCAACGTCTGAAGCATCCCTATTTTAGCAACAAAACCATTCACAGCTAGTCTCAGAGGGGGTGTTAAATATACCCCCATATTTTACCTTGAAGTCTTCTCGTTTTTGACTTTGTGACGCTCCTCAGTCAACATCACGGTTTCATTACCATGTGATTTGCATCAGTGTTGACACAAGGCTCACACCTTAATCCCCTGTTCGCATGGCTTAAGGGTCAGATGACCATGAATCACTACACAGGCCATAATGCTGAGCCCTTCCAGACACCCAATCAATCAGTGCATATTAGATGAGTCGTGCACATCCGCAACCACATCTCCATAGAAGCCATAGGCCCTACACACTGACGTATCCAATTCAACACAAACAAAAGGCCCACTGACGTCTGCAGATTGGTCCCCTAGGAGGACGCGACTGGTGCCTGCCTGAGAGTTTCCCACGAGCCCCTCAGCCTCCTCATTTTTTGGCAGCAAGAGGCCAACCACAGTGAGCCAGACTGGCGTATCAGAGCCCTGCCACAACACAGATGTGCCGTCTCACCGTGACCGAGTCCCACTCCCCCATTACAGACACCCCCATGCCGGAGGAGAGAGTCCTTGGGGAGACGCCCCGAGCGTCACCATTGCCGTGGAGAAGCAGGAGGTTGAGTGTCACAAAACCACTAACAAGGACCACAGCGGGGCGCATGGGGGTGGATGGCGTCACGCCCGCGGAAAGCACCACTGCACTGCGGAGCTCCCTGTGGGAGCACTCGTTAACACCTCAATGCCTCACATGATGCAGAAGAGTCAGGAGTAAAACTTGAAGATGAAATCATTAAAAGATAACAATGCAGGTGTGTGTAAGTGAGAAATGTGGCACCAAGACATCTGGAAAGAACTAGATCCCACACCAGGAGGTGCATTACTCAAGAATGAATATATTGGATTCAAACACACTTATAATCTATAATCTCACACTTAAATCTGCTCTTGGCTGCTCTTCCCCCACCTTTCTTATGCAGCCCTTGCCACTTAATCTACTAAACCCCTCTTCTACTGCACTTTTTACCCCCCATAAATGCACAAATAGGCTAACACCAGACATAATTTCACTGCATTTCTTATATCCAGTAACTATATGCATGTGACAATAAACTTCCTTGTATCCTTGTATCCTTATAAACACACATGAGAAAACACACACACACACACACACACACACACACACACACACACACACACACACACACACACACACACACACACACACACACACACACACACACACACACACACACATGCACAGATTTATTCTCCTTCTCTGTTGATTAATTACTGACATCTTGCTCTTCACTGTAACTGCCAAGCCCTTGAGTGAACAGCCTTGCTCTGGCTCTTGCACACTGAGGACTTCCAGATGCATTCTTGAATCTTGAGTCTAAAACCCTGGGCTGAAACCCAAGAGGGGATCACATCCAAACTCTCCACTGCGGAAAAGCTGTTGAACTCCTCACTAAGGTGAAGTCCCAAGTCCTCGATACCGATCCAGCTAACGTGCCCTGGGGCCAGCCTCGGTTCAAATATGCACATCGCCACGCAGACAGAGCCAGCGAGATCCCGATCAGCGGGGATAGAGGAAGGAAAAAAGGGGAAGAGAGCGTGTGAGAGAGGAAGTGAGGAGATAAGGAGTGTAAAGGGAGGAAGGGGAGGAGAAAACATCCCACGCAGAGTCCCAGTCAGAGGAAACTCAGATCGGTAAGACCACAAGGCTTTCAGTCAGAAAGGTCAGCTTAGCAGGGCAAGCCAATCTATAGAACCTAGAAAAGGTTAGTGGTGTCCTGCTCCCCAAGGGGTGTGTCAGCCTAGCGTGTGCTATGAAAACAGCAGCTTAAAGACTATCGGGCTCTATTCATCTTAATATCCTTTAGCTGCGTACAGTGAGCACAGCCATAGTTACTGCTGATTCCCTGCTGAAAAGTGCCCAAGTCTAGAGTGTTGAGTGGAGAGCAAACAAATAAATAATTCAAGGCATTAAATCGACTGCCATTAGTAAGAATGAGGAGAATGTTAAATGCAGCCTCTAAAGTGGTTCCTTTGAAAGGCTTTGTCACTGTAGAGAGAGCACTGTATCCCTTTGACTATTGTGAAATTCATCTGGACCACACTCATCAGCCAGAATGAGCAACAACAGAACTATTCAGGGTCTGGGCCCTCTGATGGGTCATTGCAACACCCCGTTTGTTTCAAGATCCCAAGGCCCCCATTTAACAGCCCAGACACAGACTGAAAAGCTCTGACAGTATTCTCACCACACCCTTGGCAAGAATGATAAGTTGTTTAATGTTTACTGTATATATATTTTTCAGCTAATGGCTAAACTGGTCAAGTTAAAAAAGTTAAAATCTACAACTGATATCATTATCCTATTATTTGCAAGATACAGTAACAGTAATACACTGACAAAATAAGAAATATATTTTGGTAAAGAGATATAAATAACAGAAAAATCAGTTTCATTATCATTATGTAGTCACGAGAGTTTTAAAGTCTTACAAAAATGAGGTTTGAGTTTTGGATTTGGATTTGTAAAAAAACTTTTTACTAGCCCCCTTCTGTGTACAGATGGGGTGGGGGTGGGCTTGTGTACAATACAACTGCTTTAGCAAGTTCCAACAGAGAAGAGGCCTAGGCCCCCCTCGCCCTAGGCTGGATGACATCACCGCGCAGAGGGGAGGCTCCGTGGAAATCTGCGAGTGTTTGTGACATCACAGATTACGGTCACAGGTCGAACATCTGCTGATGGGTGTGGGGCCCATGTCTTGCTCACACAGAGCACCACAGCCCAGCCCAGCCCAGCTCCAGCAGTGAGTCAGGGGTAATGAAGACCAGACCCGGGCACACGGGTCGGCAAACCCCAATCTTCAGGGCCTGTGTTATGAATACTGAAGGAAAGTAGGCCATGACGACCTCAAAGCCATACGAGGGCTACACAACTCTTCTACACACTCTGAAAGCCTGTGGGTGATACGGAAGAATTGGATCTCTTCATTCATGACAGGACCCGAAAAGGTCAGTGTCGGAGCGATGGATTTCCATCAGCTGTAAGATATTTCTCTCTCTCTCTCTCTCTCTCTTTCTCTCTCTTGCGTGTGTGCCTGGGGAACAGTAACGCCTTACAGACCCTGAGCTGAAAGCCTGGTTGGGCAAACAGGCTCCCCTTTAAACAGCCTTGTAAAAAAAAGATGTTTATAAAAACACACACACATACACACACACTCTCTCTCTCTCTCTGTCTCTCAGGCTTTGAGAGAGTTCTCATATATCCCATATCAAATAAATAATTGAAACATATTTCTTTTACAGAGCTATGGTGTGCCCCCACACACAGAGGGATACAATAATCCCTGCCCCCTCTCCCATTCATCAGATCTCGTCTGTACACATGTGGATGGATACACGTATGGATCTGCCTGGTACAGCCAGCCAGCCATGTAGTGGACTTCAAATAAAGGGTTGACCTCTGGAGACATGGCCTCTGCGAATCCCCTCACCATAATGGAAAGCTCCATCCTGCCTGGTTATTGGTCAACATGACCTTATGTATCATTGTCTCTCATAGCACGTTAGCTCCATCCTGCCTGGTTATTGGTCAACATGACCTTATGTATCATTGTCTCTCATAGCACGTTTGCTTGGAGTGAGCTGCTGTTACTGAGCTGACCAACACAACTGCAATATCAGAATGGCTGTTTTTCTTGTTTAGAAAGTGTTGCATTTTGTCAGTCTACGAGAGTATAGGAATCAACTCAAAAGCATACCAATATCAATATGCAAGGGATCTAGATGGCTGGTGCTTGGCCAATGTTTTGGGCTAATATTCATTTATCATATTTGGCTGAAGCAAAAACAAAATGCACAAAGGGATAAAGTTCATTTGCAAAAACCCTGAATGAGAAACAACAGGCAATGTACAGATCTTATACCACCAAGAAATAAACCCTGTTCTACAAACTTCGAAGCAAAAAAGTCAGTTAACTTTATTCTAAATCTGTTTAGAATCTATGAATGGCAAGTGAATGGCACCAAAAATGGCTCTGAATAAGAGCAAAGATGGGAATGAAACTCGAGCTGTCAATCATTTAGCCAGCTAACTTAAATAAAGCCTGAACTATTGTTATGCCATTAGGTTTTATACCTTTAAAAAGGTGACATACAGTAATTTCACCTAATCTAAATAAGTTCCTAACATAGGATGCTAGAGTTTATACTTTGGGAAATTGAAACAATTAATCAATGTTAATCAATTAATCAATGTTAACAAGTAATCAATCTCTGCTAGCAAAATTTACTGCAGTAAATATCTTCCTCCTAGACCAATTACTGCCTAATGAGCCAATTTTCATTGCTGCAAATGTTATAATAATGGTTCCAAACCAGGAGTTTACCCAATTTAACATAAATATAGCATATATAAACAAGAAAATATAAACACCTCTAGTTTAACTCTGTAAGTAAACGTGCCATATGTAGCCGTTTTCACATGTTTGGTCAAATATCAGCAACAACAATATGTGGCCGATACCAGTAGCAGCAGCCGATATATTAGTTAAGCCAATATATTGGTCTGTTGCTATACGAGAGGGCAGCATGGCTCAGCAACTTTAAAAGACACCTTATGGCTACGTAGCTATGTAGACTACTATACATTTACAGTGCAGAGATAATGATTGCATTTTTGCATTACATACCCACAATTTGCATGGGCTCAGATATTTTTGGTGTTTTACATCCATATCCTTTATAAGGCACTGTACTGACCTTGGTCTTTAGCTGTGGCGTCTTTGTCCTTCGCTAGGCTTGCAAGCTGGATTTGGACGTTGTGCATGGAACTCTGCAGGTTTCTGATGTCCAATGTGTGTAGCCTCACAGTGCTATTCAGCTGCCGGATGGGATCTAAGCCAAACGCGGGCTTCTCCCTCGCACCTGGAACAGTACCGGATGCTCCATCCTCCTTTCCACAGATCTTCTCCAGCTTGGATACTCTGCCATTCAGGTCAGCTACTGCTTCATTCATGCGGCTCGAGCTGTCATTACAGCGACTCAGCTCTGCTGTCACACGTCCATGTAGTCCCAGTAAACTAATCTTCAGTTCCTCTATTTGATGTCCGTTGACTTGATTTGTTGGCTCCAGGTGGACACTGGGATCATGGGCTCGAGTGAGCCCTTGTCCTGCTTGCCCTTGTCTACAACAGGTGGCATTCAGACTTTGGTAATCCTGCGTGCACTTGTTCATGGAGTCCTTCAACTCTGCAACAGAACTTGTAAGATGATCAACATTGTTTGTGGAGTTGTTGACTTTGTTTAAGAGATCCTGTGCATCCTTAGTGAAGAACTGATTCTGTACTGACAGCCTATCCATCGCCCCTTCCAGTTGTTTGATCTTGTCAGCATTTTGCGAGACGTCGGTGCCCAGAACCTCCAGCTCGTTCTTGCAGCGCCGCACATCCCTCAGTATTCCGTCCAAACCTCCCAAGCCGGGCTTGCAGTCCTTAGTCTGGCATATCTCTCCCACGGCGTTGATCTTATCGTCCAACGTCTGGATGAAGAGCTTGTTCGAGTTGATCTCGGTTTGTAGGGCGTCCACAGAGCCGCTGGACAGTCCAGATAAGGAGTTGTTGCTCATCTCCACCAGCATGGTGGTGAACTGGTCCTCCATGCCGTACAGCCTGTCCTCCATGAGCTGACGGAGGGCAGCCACCTCGTCGGCGATAGTCTTGGTCAGCTTCTCCTCGACAAATATGCTGTGCAGCTCGGCGTTCTTCTCAGTCACGTTCATCCTGTCCTCCAGCTCCTCGATGCGTGGGCCAAACACGTCCTCCAGTTGGAGCATGGACAGGTGCTCTAGCTCATTGTCCATCCGGGCGTTGAGTATGCGGTGGGCATCAGCCACCCGCTGTATTTCTCTCCGCAGCTCGTTCTGGTCATTGCCGTCCTGCTGGAGGGGCAGTGAGGAGTCTCTATTGAAGAGGATGGGTCCATCTGCCACACCGATGTCCAAACGCACTGAGCTGATCTCCTTCTTCAGGTCATCGTGCTTGGCGTCCATTAGCTCTGTCAGGGTAGTGTAGATTTTCTGGTGCTCTTCCTGGCACAAGCTCTCCACAGAGGTCATTCTGTCGTTGCACGTGTTTTTAAATCCGGTAATTTTATCTTCGATATTGTCTGTGAGCTCCCTTTTCAGCTTGTCGAATTTTTGGTCAACATAAGACTGCAACACGTCCAGGTCGGGAGATGCCCCGCCGATGAGAGGCCCTTGGGACGTGTCCATGAGCATACGGATCTGGTCACTTTGCCTGGACACAGTCCTGCGCAGCTCTTCCAGAGCCTCGTCTTTGCTCTTCAGCGTGTCTGTCACACCGTCCAGTCTCGCCATCACCTCCTCCATGCCCCTCTGCTCGTCGACATGGCCTCTTACCGCCAGGTGCCCATCCAGGAGGAGCCCTGGGGTCTCCTCTGTGCCCCCTGACCTGGCGCTGTCTGGAGGCCGCATGTTGTTGAGGAGTGTGACGAGCATCTTGCTGGTGTCCTCCTGCAGGTTGGTGCGCAGGTTCTCGCTCATGCCAACCATGGCTGCCTGCAGGTCCTGTACTGCCTGAGACAGCTTCTGGACCTCACCTTCCAGCAGCCGAGCCTTGTCTACACCACTGCGCCTCACATCGTGGTAGGGTATGTCTCTGCGTTCTGGTCCTGTGGTAAGACATGGATAGAGAAACATGGATAAGAAGCTGCTGTTGTAAAATAATATATTTTCCATTTACAACTGGCGACAACACTGTCATTGTCTTATGTTTGCTTACTTTGAGGATATCTGCTGATGTCAGGACGAGCTTGTGGGTCATTCTGAGGCTCCAGAGGAGTTTGTCTATACGGATAACCTCTATTCTGAGAACCTCTGAGTTCTCTGCAGTCTGGGCCCTGGAAACCTGGACAGCATCTCCACTCAAGCTCAGTGACTGTCTTATATGCAATCCTATAAGTGGGCCGGAATCGGGTATGGTACCTAAGAGGAAGGAGTGAGGGTTAAGATAAGTGATAGCAAACACAAAATGGCCTCACACTGGATATGGTATATCTATCTTTAATAGCCATAATGTTAAGATCATGTTGAGACAAGTTTGCATAAATGTGATAGGATCTGGGGAAACCCAGCAGGATATCGCTAGGGGGCAGTGTCCCGAATGTTGCTAGGATGGTAGAATCTTAAATTGGTGAAATTTCACCATAGAGGGTTGAAACAGAGCACGAATCAAGGATTTTATTTTTTATTTCACCATGTGATGGGTTTTCCCAGATCCCATTACAAATATGAAAAGTCATGGTTTCAGGCTGCATGCATTCATGCTGGTCTGCCTGATTTTTTATTTGCCGAACAGACTAGTTAGTAAATTGCACATGCTTTGGGGACCTGTAATTTGATTGGTGAACAGTGGTTCACTGTTGTGCATTGTGCTCACCATGGTATGCATGGAAGCATGGATTTAGCTGATTATAGCTATAATTGAGTCAACTTTATGATGCTGACCTCTTGAGAACCATCCGTTTAACTTTAGTAACATACAGCATGGGCTAAATGTTTCCTCCTTCAGTCTCAATCTTCAGCTAATGGTTACTAATAAAACTGGAGCTGAAGCTTTTTTCTCTCTCTGGTGACATCTGAACTTTCTACATATGTGGCCCAAGCCTAAAGTTACAAAATGTACAAGCAAATGTAAACATTAACTCAGACTTAAACACTCTGGTAAATATGAGAGCAGTGTGAATGTTTTTCCTCTCCATCTTTTAGATTCTAAATATACATTCTGGAGATTGCCCATTTGGCTCATGGACATTTTCCTGAATCTTTTGGTCATTTGCAATGCACTGGCCATTCATACTGCTGACTCATAATCATCTGGCTATCCTGCCAGAATTGTTGAATGTTTTGCATGTTAAATATTTAATCCAGTACTCTGAAGATAAATACATAATATTCATAACCTGTTGATGGTGGTAGACAGGGGCTAATTTGTTGACAGAATTTAAATGTGTTTTTTACTGCTTAAGCCTACATGATATCAGCACACTTTTTAAAATAGATGACAGGGATGAGAAGAGGTAATGTGTTATCAGATCTGAGAACACATGTTCCTACTCAATGGCGGTCATGCCACCCCATTCTCAGGGGAGAATGATGTAATTTCCTTATTGGCAGATCTCATCTGTCACATCTGCGTCTTAGATTAAGTTTAAAAACAGCTGGCCGTGCTTAATCCCTACCAAATATCACCACCCGTTTGTTCAGGAAGCCAATATTTCAAAGCAACACAGCTACAAGATAGCTTGGAATTCATCTCATTACAGACACTGTTCTAGATAGAGTCCAAGTCAAAAAAAAAACAACAATGTATTTTCCATTAATACAAGTAATGCCAAAAAATGTACTGAGGAATGGAAGGTTTTCCTCATAAATACGTTCTTTGGTCCTCCAAAGTATAGCACATAATGAGTGTTTATGAACAAAGCCCTGTAGAAATTGGGTCCTCTTACACCATATAGCTGATTCTTGAGGGATGGGTTTCACTTTTAAAAAGGCATTGACTAACCATCTAGAAAAGGAGAGAAAGGGAGGGGAACTATATTGTTCCACAAGCCCTGGGACACTGTAAAACTGAAGCACTAACATTTATGACATTCCTTTTGGAGTGAACACTCCTACAAAGTCTTTAACATTATATAACACACATTATGTGTGCCCCAATCTCAAGCTTGTTTTTTTTTTTTCCTTCAATCTATGGCCATATAGGAATGAATGATAAGCATCATCTACACTCTGCTTTCACTTATAACACCTTCAACTTTGGAGCAAGGATCAAGTATAGAGCCATACAAGTAGAGTAGGCCAACTAGTCTAGGCCTCCAAAGTATTAAACCCCCGTTCATACTGGTTGTTCTACAGCAATTTCTATGTGTGTAGCTGAGTGGCACATTTTAAATCATGTTCAAGTCCTATTCACCCTCACATTACATTTTTTGTTTTACTCTTTCACAATTCTAATGTAGCTACAATACTTCAGGTACTGTAGCTAGTACTATAACTGATAGAAACCCCTATCTAAATCACTTAATAGAAACCCATAAAATACCACAATTTAAACGCTGTTACTGTATACTCACGCTGAGTCCTTGGCCTAATCATGGTGGCAAGTTACATTTGCACTATTTGGATATAACTTTTGCGCGCTCCACCCATCGGTCTCTCGGGGTACTTACATCACTTGTTGCTCACAGTCCGGTTGATGGGGTGGACAGGGCGCCACCCCAGGCTCCTCGAAGCTCCCTACGCCTGCCTGGACCGCGCAGGTTACATTCTTTTGCACAATAAAGGCACACCAATTTCTGCAGAGCGTTTGGAGACAAGGTAAGCATGTGAAAATGTCCAAGGTGAGGAACATTCAGAGAGAGCCGCCCAATTAGCTTTCCATTTAATCGGATTTGCTTTTGTCAGTCAATGACTTTGGTTCATCTAAAGTGGCTATGAATCTCTGTGTCCAGCGCTTTGAGAAAATTACATTCTAACATTCCCTTGATGTTATCAGTCTCTGCATTCACACGACGTGTGAAAACTGAACATGGAGTTTCTCATTCCGGCACAGAACAATACCTGTCAAATGAATCGCTTTAAACGACCACATTTACATCATTTCATGGCGCGGCTGTAACCCGAAACAGCGCCACTCCACATGTGATCTCGAAAGCCTTATCTGACTTTAAGCTACTTCTACCAAAGGTGGCTAAGGATATATCCTCATATAGGCAGAATATCTCGACGCTCTGAAATATACCCTGATCTGAGCTTCATAAATTAAGGAATTTGGATATGAATGCTTATATGAACATAATAAAAGCAGAAAATACCGATTACTTACTTGTTTCTGTGCCGGTGAACTGCTCCTGAGTAAGGGGCACCCTGGAATAAACTGGGCGGAGACGCATTATTTAAAGTAAATGTTAAAATAAAACAGAAAACAATACAATGTATTCCACAAAAAGTTAACTTTTCCATCGTCGTTAAAAGTTTTTTTGGGGGGTAAAGGTTGGAAAGTACACTAGTACACTAATCCACAACTAGACACTGAGCCCATCAAAACAGCTTCAAACTCAAACTAACTTTAGGGAAGTTTAGTGGCGATAGAAAACTCTGCTGTAGGGGTGCACCCATCTCTCCCTCCCACCCCCTTCTAAAAAAACAATAGGTCTTGAAACAACCCACGGTTCGGACGATTAAACTTCACACCCCTTGTTGCGACATCTGCAGTTACTTTTAACAGTTTCCGATATTGTGTAGCCTATGTAAACGAAAGGTTACAGTCAGTTAGGGTAGGCTACATTTGATAATCTATTCGAGTGTTTAATTTTAATAACAGCCTATCTGCTGTTTACGTGCAGTGGATGAGACCATGTCATTAGTGTTCTTTTCTGTGGCATATCCTATCTCAAATAATAAGAAAATTGGTTATCGTAGATGTGATAGAGTTACGTTGCTATCATTTTCAACTTGATTGATTTTGGGGTAGGCCTACCAGAGAATAGGCTATGGCTATGATTGGTAGGTCTGGGAAGTGAAATGGAAGTTATGTAAGAAAGGGGAAATGTAACTTTCATCTGTCATTCACTGTGCATCGCCTGTCAGTGGAGGGGGTTGACTGAAATATAGTCTTAGCTTTCTTAGGTTTTCGGATATCAAGCTTTCAGAATAGGCTATTCAATGGGTCTTCTCGACCTATAAATACATTGATTAGTCTAGCCTATAGGCGCTAGCATGATGAGATAATGTATGACGGGCATGTTATGCAAGTCTGACTACACTGGACCATGGTGTCACCAACATTTTGCAGTTTCGGAAAGATTGAGTATCTCAGAAGGATCCTGTTATTACAGCTAGTTAATTTTCCATAATGAGAGACAAGCAAAACAAGTGCGTAACACGCACGCATTATTTTTTTTCTGTAAGAAACTGCCAACTAACCCTCTCTATTCCTAACCCTCTCTGTAAAGATGCCTACAGTATTTGGGTATTTACAGGCTAAAACAGACATAGCCAATTCATTAGCCACTTATCTCTCAGTACTTTTAAGACTACATTCAACCGTTTGATCGCCGGAGCGACGTCGTATTATTTAGGGCAAGGTTAAACATAGTTCTTATATATTAACATATTTTGGAGATAGAGAGTATCTTACGTTATTGATTATAGTGTACTTCAGGGTCCGAAGAACCCGGAGCGGTGAACACACACCTGCTCCAGCTCTGTGCGGTAAAAAGCCAATAGAGGGCAGTGGTGCTTCATGAAAGTAGGCCTGCTGCCAGAGGTGCGCGGCGCATCCGATGACGCGGGTTTATCACGCATTGGCTTCAGAAAGGGATTATTTCTAAGCAGAGCAATGGAACAGAACGCAACTGCAATATCATTTCTTCCAATCGTGTCTTTATTGTCTACAGTGGCACTGACCTGGGTACTCTCGTCCTGTATTTGTCAAAGTCGTATGCCCCCCACCCCACTGTCAATGTTAAAATGTATGGAAAAAAGACAACAGTCATTGATCAGAGCACATATTATTACCAACATCTTCATTAGAAGCATTTGATTGTTGAAAGGGGGTGTCAATTGTGCTCCTCAGTATCATTCTCTGCAGTTTACCAAGTTTTCCCTCTTGAGTTTCCTTCGTTGGTGTCTCTAGCTCTTCTTATGGCTGTCTCTAGCTCTTCTAATATTGATTATATTAGAGCTCTAAACACTGCTTTTTTCTTGGTTGCCGTGATTTATAGACATTGTCTCAATATAGGGACACACAGTTTGTGATCAAAAAACAAAACCATAGGCATTATTTAAATGTAAATTTATAGGACTGACATAAATTAATATACTGTAGCTGTGGCTGTTTTGCCCTACCACACTTACTGTTGTGTTAACATAGCATAACAGAACCCTCATCAGGGGGTGGTATGGAATTCAATCTACAAGTGATGTGAATTTTAGACTCAGATGAAATGCCACTGCAATCCACAGCCAACAATCAGGCCACAATTATCAACATGGACTGGCACTCCATGCTACTCCATGCTACAAAGACCTGCAGACTCTCCTCTGATGACACTGGGAGGTATAGTGATTGGAGTCTGAACCTATCTGAACCTTTTGAGGAGTGGGTTGATATAACTTCCTTGAGAGTTGTCTCCTGTGTCTTCATGTTATTTTCAGAAAGCTGTATTGAGCTAGCTGGATGAAGTGGAACATTGTTTGAACTTGAAAATAAGTGTTCAAACCATTGATTTGGTCATTACAATATAGCAATACTAAAACAGACAATCATCAAACCCACTGGTATTTCTTCCTTAGTCATCAAAAGCCCTTATACCTAGTATGGGAGGTATAGATGCAATTGCACATATGTTACCCACAGTGAAATTAGTTGTGTGGTTTCATGTGAAGCATTATATCTTAATTGTTAATATTAGGTTTGTTATTACTGCCTAACAGTTTTTAACATGGAACCTGGCACACTACACACTCTGATAGAAACAGATGCTGCACATGCTCATGCTTTTGACATGCTGTGTCAAGCAGCCTCGGCTGTTCGGTTACTTTCCAAATGCATTGACAGTGTCAGTATCTGTGTTCTGCTTGGTGGTTTAAAGCTATGGTAAGTAATAGTTTAATAATGAAAAAGAAAATACAATACTGTGTTAACAGACATATACAATACTGTGTTAACAGACATATACAATACTGTGTTAACAGACATAGCTGTCTCCGTAAAAGATGTAGAGAGACAAAGAAAACACTAGGACTGTCTTAGGTTCTGTAATCAAAAATATAAATTTCAGTCTGGTGCAAATGTATTAACCAATAACCTCCGGGTCGATCCTGCAACCTTGGGGGAAAATATAGGCCCACCAACAACAAGGTTAAAATCCAGGGCTATAGGTCTTGTTGTGAGCAGCTAGTCTGTATGAGACTTCAGGTAATGATGGTTACAACATCACAGTACTAACCTGCAGTCCTTCATTATGTTCAGTCCCCTATCTTTCCTAGTTGCACTCTGTGGCACCACCGTAACCACTGCCGTCAGGGCACACCTGGGACTATAGACTAATGCCAGGGGCAATCACTACACTTCCACGGAGTCAGAGCCAGAGCCAAGTTTATGTAACTACTTTAATTCTTACAATAATATATACAGTTATTACACGGCTCTTCACAAGGCAAGTAGAACGCTCCATTGACTTGAATGGGATTTCCCAATGTTCTAGCGGTCATTAATTCCGAGGAAAGGACCTCTGAAAAAAATTATGACCGCGGTCAATGGCAACGGAGTTCTAGCGGCCCCTATAATTTTCTGACTCCATTTGTACTCATCTAGCTTCCGTAAGCTAGTTTAGTTTGACATTCTGGCTTTTGCTAGCGTCATGCCGTAGTGTTAACTAAAGATTCTAGAGTGCTATGCTTATTCTTAAAAGATGCATTCAATTTGAAGTTATGTCTAATGAGACAGCTCTCTATTTAGGCAGGGAGACAGCGAGTCTCTCCCTTCCATTTCGAACAGAGCCCATCATGTGAGGCTGCGTTTCTGGTTGAGTTTCCATACATGTGCACAATACCTCTGTGCCACACAAAGGAAGCTTTTTTTCATAATTTATTGTGGAATGGCAAGTGAAGTGTCCTCCCTGACAGACTTTCATCTGCATGTGAAACCTTTGCTTTCTTCTATTTAAAGTCTCGAATGGAGTGTGTATGGTCTCCAAGGGAGATTCTCAGCTGATTATTAGCAGCAAGCAGTGTCATATGCCTAACGCACAAAAACAATTACAGCTTCAAGCAGAGACCATGAATAGAACATTAGTGTCATTAGATTGAATGACATGCAATTGTTTATTAAAGCAATGCTTCCATACCATACCAATCCATACCACGGGCTCCCCAGGCCTTGCCTGTAATGTGAAGCCCATGGGTGTTGATTATGGTTGCTTGAGGTTTCAGGTCAGCCTATGTAACATTTATGTTGTTAAAATGTGGCATAGTGGCATGACTGTCCGTGAGTCTGTTTCACTGGTGGCCAAACCATTTGGTGACCAGATGCTCTTCTTGCAGATTGGCAAGGATTTACCCTTAACTTTGCCAAAGTAGATCATCCGTTCGCATGGCTTCTCATACCACTGCTATGCAGACGACACACAGCTCTATCTGTCCTTTCCACATGATGACCCCTTGGTCTCGGCACGGATCTCGGATTGCCTCTCAGACATATCTACATGGATGAAGGCACACCAGCTAAACCTCTCAAAAACTGAACTGCTGGTCCCCCCAGCTAAACCTACCATACACCATGACATCAACATCAAAATTGACTGCCTGACTGTTGCACCTACCAGGGCTGAGTCATTCTTGACAACCAACTAACCTTCTCCGTTAATATTGCCTCGGTCGCCTGGTCTTGCCGTTTCGCACTTTCGCACAACATACGGAAAATCAGGACTTACTTGACTCAAGATGCTACCCAACTCCTGGTACAGGCAATAGTCATCTCATGACTTGACTACTGCAACGCCCTCCTGACAGGTCTCCCAGCCTCCACAGTGAAACCCCTTCAGCGGCGCGCCTGGTCTACAACCAACCCAAAAGGGCACATGTTACCCCGCTGCTCATCCAGCTACACTGCCTACTTAAGGCTGTCCGCATCAAATTCAAGTCTTTAACGCTTGCCTACAAAGTAGTCTCCATTTCTGCTCCCACCTACTTGAATGCCCTCATACAGACATATACTACCTCCAGACCGCTGTGCTCCTCTCGTAGCACTACTTACAACTAGTCTTGCTGATCCTAGCACTTACCACCTGACTAGAACTGACACTTGACTGTTTAAAAACAGCACTTATTCTTATTGTACTGTACCTTTTTTAAATTGTCCTAGAATTGTTGCTTTAAAAAGCTTAAACTGTTTACCATGTTGTTAGTTGCTTTGGTTAAAAATGTGTCAGCCAAGTGTAATGTAATGTAAAGTTTTCCTCCTAAGCCTTCGGGTGCACATTTACATTGTTATCCTTGCACACACACTGAACTGAGATTTAGAGGTCAGCACTGAGAATATGTTAGTTCCACTCTCATTGGCCATTATTGGTGCTATATAAGAGCATGTCCTCTACCAGACCAGGAATGTGCTCTGGTCTTAATTTGTTTTGTTTAGTTTGTTCTTGGTCTTATGTTTTATAAGTTTCGCATCAATATATCATGTCTAGAGTTTAGATAAGTATATGAAGTCCATAACATATCTCCCTTTAAAGTTATTCAAACATTTAATGCAAGTAGAGGCCAGCAGAGAGGTTATGCATGCATGTTTTAGAATAAAATGGCAGAGAGAAAAATCATTGCATCTGGCCCTCTGCATAAACCTTCTTGATCAGCTGATCTTTGTCCATTGTTGAGCATTTCATCTTGGTAGATGTATCATGTAGGTCTTTCTGTTCAATACATGTTTTATTTGTTTCAGCATTGCTTAGCTGTTCTGAAGAAATGATTATGGGGGCATAAGTCCTTAGTTTCACCATACATTTTTGCCAGCATTAAATGGTAAGCTGCTCTTAGATTTTACCATCACATCATTATACACAATTTATTTTCAAGAGAATGTTATTGGTCTTGCATTAAATGATTAAATTAAGCTAATTTCCCCAGAGAACATTTATTCTTTCATTCAATTAGCATAACGGTTCTTCCATCATGCCCTTAAATCTTTCCCTGGGTCACCTTGCCACTTAGGTGTATTCAAGCTCTCAGTGGATAAGACTGTGTGTGCCATTTAAAAGTAATTACAGGTGCAACAGTTAATCTTTAAGAAAGAAACAGGGTCCTGGATGGCCATTAAAGGTGGAAATTGTGGGTAATTAGGCTGCATATCAAGAGAAACTCTGCGAGCCATTTCTGTTCCACACTTATCCACATGCCACGATTGGGCAGAAAAAAAGTGACCACGGCCGTCACATAGAGTTTTTCTCGGTAATTGGCTGGAGCTGTTGTCGCACCAGACTCACCGTGGCATAAGGCTGCTGTCCTGACACCCAGTGAGTCACTCAGAGAAGCTGCTCCTTCGCAGCCGAGATCTCTGTCATCTGGCCAGGCCACGAGTTCCACAGATTGGCCCGCAAGCTGACCGAGTTCAACTGGCTCCATGGCAGCAGACTCAGTGCCCACCACTGTTTTCAATGCCCCTTTGTTCCCGCCGGCTTGGTGGCGACTGCAGCTTGTCTTTTGAATCTCAGCTTGTTTGTGTGCAAACCCTCCTCCTTTCACCACTTCTCCCCCTCAGAGCAGCCAGTGTGGGAGATGCGCTCGGCTAGGTGCAGGCTTTGATGCTGTTTATAGAGAGGTAATGGAAGACATCTTCGCAAAAGACCAAAGAGTAGCCGGTGAACCAGGGTTTTTCGACGCTGTGAAGAAAAACACTTGATTCATCTAGTCACATTAATTAAGCATACAGTAAGAGCTTGTGTAATTTCTGGTTGTAATGGCGGCTGCTGGAAGAGAGCCATTGCACACTGATAATTAGTTCTATACTCCCAGTGACCCTCATGGTTCCAGTTTCCATGTTTGATGTCTTTTGGTTTTCATTCAAGAAGCTGCTTAAAAGTGGCAAAACTAGCTAACTCCACTGGGTCTGGGTACAGTCCCCATAGCATCAGAGACAGACAAGTGCGGACACACACACACACACACATTGTAATTTATTGGTTGTAAAATGTTAATGTGGCCATAAGACTTTCTCATGAATATTATAATGGGGCCATGACAGACTCGTCACCTGAAATGTTAATGAAATGAGATTGCATTGGGGTGGGTAGGTCCCTGTCAACAAGTGAACAAATAGTCCAGATGATGCACATCGGTGAGACCTGTGGACTATAAAAAGACATACTAAGGGCACAGGCGTCCACTGAGGTCGCCTCCCGGCTGTAGAGCAGCGAGAGATAATGAATGGTGTGGACTAAATCGCAGCTGCTTCTGCCGTATAATGATTCGATTTTATATCGTGTCATTATTTTCACTTCCTGTTGTGTGGCCCTCTCATATGACACCAAGCCATGTCACCATTCACACAGTTTATTAAGTTCTCATCCCTCCACGGCTCAGGTGTCAGCTGCTGAACACACACACACACACACACACACACACACACAGCTCAACTCCTTCCTACACACAGCCCGGACACTAAGGTTATTTTAGTCCGCAAAGTGTCGGGGAGACTTTATAAATAAGTTTATAAAAATACATATGACATATCTCAAAACCCCAAAATATTACAGTAAGTGATGTCCACAGTTTCAGGCAAACTCCTCTCAGTCACAGTTTCAACAGTTTCTTTATGTCCAACAGTTTCTTTATGTATTTACATAACAAATTGCAAAACCAGCATAGGGCATCAAAAAGGCAAACAATTATTTAGAAACACAAGAGTGCTGAGGCAAGTGGAGCCTGACAAGAAATATGTACTGATTGCATCGGTCTGCTGCTGAGGTTTGTTGAATCTCTGTTGTGTAAGCAGTCTTTTGTGCAGAGGGAAAAGCACACTTTACTTTACAGTAACTTTGATCTAGATCTGAGCCATCATTAAGGAGACAAGAGACATGCAGTGCTCTCAATCATTCATGTATTGCATGGGATGCAAAGGATTAGTTTACCAGCTTGCAGTTGATTTATTAGTAATTATGCACTGGTCCTGTTGAATGGGCCTGTTGAACATAGAGGTATGGCAGCTCATTTAGATTTGGGAGGGGTTCGTGTGAAGCCCTTTTTAATGCATTTGTGATGTGTTTCAAGATGTGCTCTTTTGCAGAAATTGATAACATATCTAAGCATGGACTCTCTTCATCCTGCTTACATTTCTTCACTGAGTTATTTATGCTACTGTATCTCATCAACTTCCCAAATCATATGCCCTCTGCTCTATGCTCTCTACAGGCATGCCTGATCAGTTTCTCGCCTCACCCACATCTCATCACATCGCACACAACTCACTTTCTCCACTTTGGACTTTGGACTAGACTCATACAAATTATTTTAAATATATCATTGAATGCCACATTTTCTGCCAGAAGCAAAACTAGCTGTCTCAATTCATTGCTTTATGAGAAACAAAAGAATAGCCTTGAGGTGTGTGGTAAGGATTGACTTGTCTCCCTGTCCTTGAATCAGTTTTGTGAAAAACATTTGAAAGGACCCACAATCCTTCACACTCAGATAGCTCACAAAAGAGTGCCCGGCATTTTTAAATGGCCAGAGAATATGTGGTTTGCCGAGCTTTCATAAACAGTATTGGAATGATATACAAGTTGACTCAGAACCTCAGGAGCCGGTCAGTTGGTAATTATCAACCATTACTGTGACTGACCTGTGCGTCAAAATACATTTTCATGTCTCTTCCCTCCAGTGGAGACATATTGGAAAACTTAATTGTCACATTAGATGACTTTGTGAGGATATATGTTCTTGAACTGGGATAAAAGGCACATCATCTGCAGTGATTAACAGAACTATTGATCTTCAGTTCTCTGACTCACGGAGCTCTTTGTGTCAGAGAGGACCAGCTGGGCGAGGTGATGTCATGTGCTCTTACATCACGCATGAGTCTATGGCATCACCCACACACCCCGCACCCCCACAGGAAGGTGCCCTGCCCAGACCAACACTCCCGCATGCCACGTGCACACTCACCCACACCTCACAACCGCTTCTCAGCTCGCTTAAACTCTTTAAAGGGCTTTTCAGATGGAAAGCGGCCCCTGTTCTTTGCCCTGCACCCTCCCGTTCCACAAAGGAATCCAGCAATCCAGACTATTCTCAGTTCCCCATGGTGGAACAACCCACAAATTGCTTCCAGAACAGGGGCGTCCCTCTCTATTTCCAAGTAGCTCTTGAAAACCCAACTCTTTCAAGAATTCCCCCTTTTCCTAATACATCTAACAGCCCAACACACTTTACATGCACTTACCATACACTTCCTTTCCTCTACCTCCAACTACTTCCAGCTTTGACTACTTAAACTTCTACTTTCTCATCCTCTGGTGGTCTTGTGGTATTTGTAAAGTAGTATTTATTGTTCCTTAAAGTCTCATTTGCAATGTAGCTTGAGTTGTAATCCTGAAGCCACTGAATGCTAATCCTGAAGTCACTCTGGATAAAAGGGTCTGCTAAATGAATACATGTAAATGTAAATTAAGTTAGACAACTGCCATGCATGTCAGGTACAGCTTACTTACACCCTTACAATTTATCAACCAAGTGGGTTTGTACCACCATACCATGGCATAACTAGATAAACAGAATCATTTAGACTCAATGAATTCACACGTTTGCAATCTCGTAAGACTCTTAGTTAGGCCGACTGGGATGAAATAATAGTAAAATACAGATGCTCTTTCTTGCAATATATCCATCAACTCTCAAACATGTGTCACTCCATCAGTAAGAGTTCTAGTTCGCAACTTGGCATCGATGATAATGACTAAAAAACATAAAAGCTTTTCAGTGTTATTGATTTAGTGAAACTGTTGGATTTGCTGTCATTTCTACTAAAGGAAACTGGCCACATGGTCACATGGTTATAGTCTGCTGGCAAGTTTTCTCCAGGCTCTTCAGTCAAAGACTGCAGAATGTAATCCCCACCACTTTGTAGGGCCACATTAGGCTTGTAACTGGAGGCCACATTAGGCTTGTAACTTGGAGATGGTGATTAGGAAAGTCAGATCAATAAAACATGCTAGCGACCAACTAATGCACCATGGAGACAGACACCAATTTAATCCTCTCATGTCTAGGGGCAATTGTGTTACCCACAGACGACTGAAACGGAGACAATGAGCAAAAAGGGCAGTGAAGGAATCGACAGAGGAGGCACACAAGTCAACATCAGCCTTTACTGTGATACAGGCAACAGGTTCATGCTAAAAATCGACTCAGAGCTTTTGTCTATGGGGAGATACAGAGTGACGTACCCTTGAAATGAGATTTTTGTTATTTGATTAACGCCCCCACTCCCCACCCCAACCCCCTTTAGTCGAGGTGGAAGCTATGTCGTGTGAGGCAATATTTCTGAGATTTCCAAAGCCAAATTAATTTTATCGACCATGGAAACACAAAAACAACACAGGGAAAGACAAAAGATGAAGGGAAGGAGAGGAGAGGGGCAAAGCAAGCTTATTACAGCTGCCTCTCCTTGCCAACCAACTCCCCCTCCCCACATACACACACACCTCATCCTTCATCCTTATATCGCCTGTAATGCTTGAGAAATCAATACGAGGCTGCGAAACAGGTCAAAATGCAATAAGTCGGCAATCTGTCCAGGAAACAACGTTGGTAGGGAGGTAGCGCTACTGTCCCGTGAGACAGCTCCGTCTCTCAGCAGCGCAGAGACAACAGGGTTAATGCATTATCCACATTTCGGAGCAGTCACATCAGACCCCAGCGTCCAAAATGGCAGCTAACACAAAGAGAGACTATCGTCTGCTGATCCAATTAAGTGATGATTGGCCCGATGAAATGTCCGCTTCCTCCCCCCAGACCTTCTCAGCCCCCCTCTGACTCATTTCCAGTTGAGGACAGAGCAGGGAGGTTACCATGATGACAGCAGATAATGACCAGTAATTCACACTAGGGGAGGAGGGGGGCATTAGTGGTATTCAACCTGCCCACTGATAAGGTCTAGCCAAACTTTTGTTGACTCACAACTTATAGCAGTCATTGGGTAGCGTTTGACGTATGGGCTTTTTATCCAGACCTACATCTCTCTCTCTCTCTCTCTCTCTCTCTCTCTCTCTTTCTTTCTCAAACACACACACACACACACACACACAAAGTCATATTCAATACTCACAGAGTATAGTACAAAGCGTCAACCTTGAGTTGAAGTTGCCGATTTTCAGAGCCTGAGCTATTAGTCAGCATAGTTATGTGACTTTCTGTCCTCATCAGATTCTTTGTCTGATGCACGTAATGCGACATCAGTGGCTCAGGAGCTGTGGTGAGAAGGAGATCGGTCGTGAGGAGCAGAACATTGTGCAACTGTATAACAAGAGCAATCAGGGACTCTGTGCTTAAAGGCAGAGATGGGCATTGTGGTTATGCGAAAACGAGGGGAGTGAAAAGACAAGTGTTCCAACTAAAAATGCAGGTGAAACCATTGAAGTACTGTGACTACCTTGGACTTGTCCTCAGACATGTCCGATTCCTCAAACTGTACTTGCTCTCTGCTGTCACTTATTCACACATCTACATATTGATGTGAATGGTGTAAAGCCATGTTACAAATCCTGTGCATTTAGCTTTTGGTGGTGTGGGGATTTTGGCTTTGTGGGTTCAACTAGGTCTTCTGTAACACCGAAGCAGTATTACTGATGGGCATTGTTTTTTTCACAGTATATACAGTATGCCCTAAGGATAAGTTATGAAACTCCTAATCAGACACAAATTATGTTATGACAGACTAGATCTTATTTTTTCCTAAAGATACTTTGTTAAATCAGGCCAAATTACATGTCTTCCCAAAATAATAAACCAGTTTACTCTTCCACACCCACTCAGTCTTTATCCTCTAAATCAAAGTATTTCCCTCAAGCACCCTCCCACCATGTAAGATATGGCCAAGATCTACACTGACACAAAAATCAAGCGCATAAAAGAGTGACCTTTTGCATACAAATCCATTAGCATCCATTGTTCTGGATAAACTCATGACATCATCTGAAAACAGAGAGGCATGAAATGCCACCGTGCCAGACAGTCCAATAACAGAGGCTCATCCTTCCCAAACAAGCCACTGCTCGCTCTGCTTCTGTGGAGAACGAGGTTAATCTATGCAAGGATATGTCTGCCCGCTTTAGCAGGCACAGTGCCTCAAATGGCCTCCTTATGATTGGGATGGCATTTTCAGCTGACCTTAGGATGACACCAGAGTAATGGGGAGGCTTCAGCGAGCCATCAAAAAGCCATTGTTAAAGTGCTTTAGATTTCAATCTCAATTTTTTTGGCATTGATATGCAAAACCAGAGGATTAATCAGTTTCCCTGCATTTTTCTGCTGTACATTGGGGAGGCTTTTTTTATGTATGATGTTCCATTAAGTTTTTTGTTGATGCAATGATACTCTGCTTTGTCAGCACAAGTAGTAATGAATGAACTGTATTTTGAGACAGTTCCTTCAGGATTTAAGGAGGGCTTATTGTAATTGTTGCGGCCAAAGACTGAATTTGGAGATGTGGTTGCTGGAGGAATTGTGGCTGACATTGTGGCAATGTCATTGCAGGAATTCCAAACAAATTCCAACAAAATGTTTCAAAGCATTGTAGTGATTGTTAAGACCAATGGTAACCAAATTCGTTGTGGGAATTCTCAAAAATTGCTGTGATTTTTAGTTAATTCGCCACAATGCAGAAATATCAGAACTGTCTTTGCTGAGATATTATAGAATTTACAAAACATTGCAACTGGCAATTTCAGGAAATCCTTGAATTTGTGCAAATGTTTGAAAATGGAAGATTACAAAATCTTGGGGAGACTGATATGAGCAGCAGCACCACCCTGCTGGTGAGGATATTGGGTGTGCCAGGTAGGTTTGGCATAGCTAACACAACAGATGTCTGCATCTGCTCTAGCATCTAGTTTGCTCTCCCTGAGCCATATTTATACATAAGAGGACACCCTCACGTTAAATTTGAGTACATTTATACATGTGGATCCATGATTTCTAATGTATTAAATCAGTTTATTTTGGGTGGATGTACGGGAAATTCAGGGCAGAAATGTTATGATCAGAAAGATCTATATTTAGTATGATGGCATAGTCAACTCTTGTACATTTTCAATCTATCTTGCCTGATTGACATGTTTTTGATCCGAACAGCAAATCAGTGTTATAACAGTGATTTCCCGGTGCTGATTTAGCCCTGACCTTCAGATGCAGGCCAGCATGAGCAAGTTGTAAAATCCATTTCTCTGATCTCTTTCTTGTTTTTCCTGATTGAGGTCACAGAGAGAGAAAGAGTTCTGCCTGTCATTTTTTAGATATATTTTGGGGCTTTTTAGCCTTTATTTGACAGGACAGTGAAGAAATGACTGAGTGAGGGAAAGAGATGAGGAGAGAGCTCGGGAAATGATCTGATGCAGGGCTCAAATCTGGATCTCTGGGCACCAAGTCCGTTCATGGTACAGAATGCTGAGATTACTACTGCAGTGTGGCTCTCTGCTTGTTGTTTTCGATGGAGAAAACAATAGTGGACGCTGCGCGTCGGGGCCGCATTCATTATCCCGTATGCTTCAGCATACTTATTGTGCATTTAAACACAGCACAGTTATGCTTACATACACACAGACAGGAGATGTACACAAAAATTACTATAATAATATATTACAAATTTGCCACTATATACTGTAACGTGTTGTTTATTAATGCCCTTAAAGTGTAACTCTGGAGTAAAAGCAGCCTGTGCATTTAAACACAGCACATACATAGACACAGACAGGAGATGTGTAACTCTGGAGTAAAAACAGCCAAGTTTAAACTTTCGATTGAGCAGTGTTTTTGCATTAACACTGAATAGGCTTATAGTGAAAGCTAAGGAGGCCACTCTTAAAACAGCAATACTCAAAACTTTAAAGAGAACACATGGACATCATCTTGTCTTTTGTCCAGATTGAGACCTGATACAAGCCTCTATTCATCCTGTCTGCAGTTTTAGCTGGCTGTTTTTATGTACACACTAGAACCGCAACTGAGTTGCAGTAGAACCCTTTCAGACAGAGCTAACCTGTAATGATTCCGACCGTTCCTTTTCATAGCATGGTTTATTATTATTATTATTATTATTATTATTATTATTATTATTATTATAGTAATATTTTACCTGTCTCTTCAGTTCTACTACAGTAGTGTTATGAGTTTACTTTTCAGTGCTTCTGTTTTAAGCATAAATGTATTTTTTACTGAAAATTAAAAAATGACAATAATGACAGTATTGCCAGAAAATTAACCATCATAAAAGATGGATTCTTTTCAGACGTGTAACATTAAGATGGCCATCATTTCTCTATAATGTTTTCTTAAAGGATAAAACCGGACTTGACAAGATCATTTGCAGAGGATGTTACTTAGTCATTTTCATTCTCTCTCAAACCTCTGATAATATCACTTTATTGCCCATTTCCCTCTTTCCACTATAAGCCTGTAATGAGGGAATATTTCCCTTGTGTGTTTGTTGTGCTGCACTTTACTTCATAAACTTTATTAAATGAATAAAATAGGTTTTGCCCATCAGCTTGCATTTTGACAGTCTAGAAATGCAATTAATGGCACTGTAACAATTTCAAAATGAAACCCATACCAATATACTTATACCCATACCAAAAAACCAAAGCCTGTTCTCTCGTATATTGTATCTCTAGCACTGTGTATATTCTCTGCTTCCTCCCCCCAGATCTCCTCTCCAGTCAAATGTTGGAGACGCTGGGAAAGCAGTTGGCTAGGGCAGGCGAGTAGTACAGCACTATGTGGAAGGGTGGTGGGAGAAAACTTTTGCCATTGTGTGTGTGTGTGTGTGTGTGTGTGAGCCTCTATTAGATTTGGTCTCCACCAGATAATCACACAACCCGGTGATGGAATGAAAGACTCTCCGTTGTGAATTATTTATTTATCTCTCCAGACAAAATTCAATATGGAGCTGCAGAAATTAGAGAAGTAGGCCTCAAATGTGATAAATGTCTTGTCACTGGAAGTTATGGAGAACTTGTTCAACACTTCCTCAGCCTCAGGAGACTGTGATGGGATGTAGTTCCCCTGCTAATTAGACAAGATGGATTCTCGCACGGACCTCAGTGCATTAAGGATATGATCTATCCACAACTATGGACACACTCACAGGTTTGTGCTCAATGCTGTGAGCCTCTGAAACGTGGTAGACCGTCACATGTAATCTCCATGCGGGGAAAAAAACTAATTAGGATGACATTTAGCCTACTGTCAAGAGACCAGAGGATTGGTTTACCAGGACTAAAATACTTCCTCTTAGAACCACTGTGTCCTGTCACCTTTATGTCAGCAATGACTAGTAACACATAGATTGTGGTGGGAAAGATCTGGTCAGTGATGGTATCTTCTGAAACCTGTTGGAGAGCAGTTTCCAAGGCAACTGTTTTAGTTTATACAGCACGCAATCCATCATCACGCCTCACACTCCAGCTATGGACAAGACAATTCAACCCTCCTCCCACAAAACACACTCTTTCTCACTCACACACACACACACACACACACACACACACACACATATACAGACACGCTCTGGGTACAGTCACCATAGCATCAGAGACAGACGAGTGCAGACACACACACACACACACACACACACACACAAACACACACACTAACACAAAGACACACGCACAAGCACACACACACACAGACACTGGCAGATAGACACACACACACAGGCAGACAGACACACCCAGACAGCAGTCAGATAGATTTAAAGACACGTCACCAACTAACATACAACCTTGAGCTTGAAGGTGCAGATTTGAAAGAGAAAAACGCCAGCAGCCATGTTGTTCTGTGTGCTACACACTAAATGCTTTCATTGTTTACTGAATGCAACATTAGTGCCTTTGAGAGCTTTAACAAGCAAACTGATAAGTGGGGTGGTGAGATTGGCACGCTCCTAGTTACAAAAGCAACACGTGTACACACACACACACACACACACACACACACACACACACACACACACACACACACACACACACACACACATACACACACACACACACACATACACGCACACACACACACACACATACACTGAGGACATGAGGAAGGCAGCCTGTTTTTAGGAGCCAGGGGGGTGGGGGCTGGGGGGTGACAGCAAGGCCAAGGCTGTGTGGTGCAGGCTATGTGTGACTGTAGGGGTGCAGGAGCGTGTCTGTCTGATGCCGAGGAGAACAAAGCCCAGTGTTGTGTGTGAGCAGGTCACGGGGGGAAGGCTACATTTCCCAGAGGAGCGTGGGGCTTGGTTTTCTGAATAAAAAGAAGCAGCGATTATTTCCTGTTGTGTCCAGCCAGCCCTCCACAACCCAGCACCACCCCTCTGCCTGAGCTCCCCTGAGCAGAGCTCACCATCTGGGACCAGCCAACTGCTCCCCAGAGACCTGTAGGCTACACTGGTGGGTGTGGCTATCTCTCTCTCTCTCTCTATCTTTTCTCTCTCTTTCTCTATCTTTTCTCTCTCTTCTCTCTCTCTTTCTCTCTGTGAATGAGCGGCTCCCAAATAATCAAGAAAATCAAAGTCAAAGTCAAAGTCAGCTTTATTGTCAATTTCTTCACATGTTCCAGACATACAAAGAGATCGAAATTACGTTTCTTCACTATCCCACGGTGAAGACAAGACATATTTTGCCAATTTAGGTCCACAGACAAACATAACATTCAAGTAAACAAAAAAGTAAGTAAATAAGTAAATAAGAGGGCACATATAATAATGAAAAAATAAGAGCAGCAAAATTTGGTTGAAATTGTGCATAGACAGTCAATAAAATACTAGTGCAAAGTCAGGCCAATAAAAGGCTTGGGTAGTTCTGTTTGACCTAAGTAAGAAAGAAAGTGGCATAGTGGTGCAAGTTATGTAAGAGCAGCAGAAGTGTTGTGTTTTCAAGACAACAACACCAAGTTGTAAAGTGTACAAGTGTGCAAATGTGCAAGTGGAGTAGTGCAGGCGGCCATTTTGGGTCCAATGTCCAGGATGTTATGTAGCTGAGGGTGGAGGGGGGAGAGGAGGGAGAGAGTTCAGCATCCTTACAGCTTGGTGTATGAAGCTGTTGGTGAGTCTGGTAGTGCGGGAGCGCAGGCTTCTGTACCTCTTCCCCAAAATAAAACACATTTGGGTTTCCTGTATGTGAGAGATGATGACAAGTAGGGTTCAACCAGTAAGAATGATGAATTTGCTACCCATGGTCCATAAAAACAACAGATGTCATTAGTATGCATCTAAGGTAATATCTTAGTATGTAATATCCTTTCATGTAATATAATGGTAAGCAAAAAAGTAGATCATTGGATCTTGACTTTCTTTTTTATTGACTGGTGATCAATCCTCATTTTACAGCACAATCTCCTGTGTTTGCCTGACACAACCAGACACTCCTTCCTCTCCCCAGTCAGAGTGGCTTTGGCCCTGGCTAGCCATTCACACCACTCTAAGGCCCAAAGGAGCACACAGTCCTCCCCTTGAATTTCCCCTGGGGATCAATAAAGTATCTATCTATCTATCTATCTATCTATCTATCTATCTATCTATCTATCTATCTATCTATCTATCTATCTATCTATCTATCTATCTAACTAACTGTAGTGTAATACAGTGTAATATCTTGGTGAAGTGCTAAAACAGTAAGCCACAGAGTAGTAAACAAGTGTGTGCCAATATGAATAATGTATCATCATCTGTCCTGCTGTAGTAAAATCCTCCTAAATTTACCGTGACTCTGATATTAAAAATGCATATCAAAGAAGCAAAGCTCTGCTATCAGTCTGTAGACCACAAAAAGATCAACCTGGCTGAATGACCAAATCCATAAATTTAAGTTTAGACATTTATTCACCAAAATCAGGTTGATGTGATACAAGAGCTACGAGATTGAAAGTTTGTTGTGGATTTGTTTCAAATAGTGACAGTAGTCATGGTGGACCACACTGACAAATGTCCATAATAAAAATAGTTGCATTGTGAAACGTGTTGTCAAGGAACTCACATGGAGGACAAACACTTCTTTGTAATGGTTTTCTTGACACACATCCATGCCATATGCACATTCAATGGCATACACAGAACAATAAACAAATGTGTTTGAGAAAGAAAACCAGCCCTTCTGTATTACTACTGTGTTTTCAGGTATTGCTATGGCCATGTCTTTTCACGGACGCAATATCCAACATAATGTTTATTATTGTCCTCTCGCCTTCACATACGCTTCCTATGAAATAGGTATACTGCAGTGATGTTTGTATTCTGAAGACGTTGAAATACATTCACGCAAGTCTGGATTTAATTAATATCTGTTCGAATGCTTTCAACTGTGCACCAGCATACATTTGCATATCATGAATTCCTCCCTCTGCTTGTGCATAAAATTCATATAAAATGATGGACATGTGGCGTTTTCCACATATCCGTAATTCCTTCTGGATGAATATGTTTGAATGCGCCTTGTCTGAGTGCTGTGGGAAATAAGCTGTAACGGCATCTTGCTATTGACTGACCAGTGATATTGCACTGACAATCCACATTGGTCTTACCGCAGTGACACTGACATGAGTGAGGGAGAGAAAAAGAGAGAGAATGAGTGAGAGAGGAAGGGGAAAAGATGAGTGCAGTTGGGTCTGATGTGTCAACGTCTCAGGGGGGAGCTGAGGCCAGGGAGGGGCCCTTTCATCTCGCCTCAGCCAGGATGACGAATGGGCCCATCCACGCAGTTGAGGTGCTGTCATCCGCCTCATTTTTATTGAGCTGTTTGCTGCTGCCCTGAGCCTTTGTGGCCTGATCAAATACCACATCCCGACTAAATCTAGATCAATTTATTTGGATACATAAATATAAGGCTGTCACATACTTAATCAATTTCCAATGCAAGCTCTTCTGAAATTAAATATTGATACTAGTTGACATTATACCACTCTGTAGGTGATCATTGCCATGGAAGTTCACTTTATATCAGTCATACAGTCAGAGGACAACTGCTTTACGGCCATGAGTGCACCTTATCTCATCCATTGAACATGTCAGTGAAGAATGAACACACTAACTTTATCATATATGCATATCTGTGAGCAACATGAGGCGTTAACAAATCACTTTCCCGTTATAATCATAATGTTCAAAAAATAATCAAATCAACCACTTTGATGGCTCCTCCTAGAAAAGAAAAAACACTTTTTAAAGTAAAATAAGCAAACAAACATCACCAGTTAGATCTACTCTTCAAGCACTCAAAACAATGACGCATGGGCATCCTTGAGAGAGAGAGAGAGAGAGAGAGAGACAGAGAGAAGCGTTTCTGGCTGACTGGCCGTCAGGTGAAGAAAATCTCATTATTCCAGGTCCTGCTCTCTGGACGAGAGGCTGAATGGTAACGATGACTTAGACTGAATTAAAACTTTGACCCATGTGTTAATTGTGCGTAGCTGAGCCTTGGCGAATGGCAGAGGAGCCCCAGGGGGGACTGCTTTGCCAGGCTTGACAAATCCGTGACCGGGGCTGGAAGGTGGCTTGACAGTGGGATTGGTTCTGTGTCGGCAGGGTCAGGCCCCTAATTTTCCACATGCGCGACGGCACATACTAAGGCACGTTCAATAGCAAGATACGGCTCAAACCCTGTATGGTCATGTTGTTAGTCATTCATACTGTGTGAGAGTAATTCTCCACATCCTGTACGACCACTAAAATGACAACATGATTAAGAAAAACAAATAACACAAACATTAAAGTGAAATTATTCTTATAATTTGAGTTTGTCTCTCTTTTAGGACCATCAGCTCAAGGTGAAAAATTGCGCTTGCAGCCACCGGCTCTCGACAGCATTGCTTGACAAGCAGACACTCCACCCGAGAGATTAGAGAGCAATAAAAGTTGATGAGCACACCGGAACACGTTCAGGGCTTACTGGAAATCAATCTAGCCGTCAGAGACTCTGGCCACAGGGCTTGGGGGAAGGGCAGCGGGAGGGTGTGTGTGGGGTGAGGTGCTTGGGGGCGTGAGTTGGAGGAGGGGTGGGTGGAGGGGTCTCTAACAACTTTGGCTCAAAGAAATATCCCTGAGCCTGCCTAATGCCAGCAGTCAGCTTCTGAAGTCTATACGTGCAGTTGCTTTCAGGACAAACTGCAGAGGGCTTTTAATATTTCATGTATTGATTCTGGTCTCTTTTTCATTTTCACCATCTCCCAGTGTTTTACCACTGAGCCCCCAACCTTTTAGTTCTGGACCACTGGGTACTCAAATCCTGACCCTGGGTCTTATCACGACACTGTAATAGGTGTCAGGACCAGAAAAGCAAATGTTTGAGCTTCAATGTTGAAAAGAATTTGTTCTCCACATTTTATAATAATTGGGTTACAGTCATGTTTTTCATGAAATTCAATGTGACAGAAATTTGAAACCATTATCTTTGTTTAACACAGCATGACCTAAGAGATCAGAGGAACCATTAATCATGATTCAATTTCAGTTTTACAAATGTTTACTCACTTTTAGCCTTTTGGGCACAATTTGGCTAGTGAGTGGACTCCCAAAAGGATGAAAGGATGTTTTCTGCTCTCTCTACCAGATTTCATATAGTGGACTTCAAAAAACAATAATAATAAATACATAATAAATTACCTGTTGTGCAGTAGTGTCTTAACTGCTGCCTAAAATATGGTTCTCTTGCTATCAGTAACCATATTTTTGTTTTGCTTGAATTAGATACAAGTTCCACATGTTGAACATTAAATCACTCAAAACATTTAAAGTGCTAATTCAGAGAAATACATCAGACTAAAGTCAGTTCCCTTGACTTTAGATTTGAATTGATTTAAAGTTTAATATCTGAGGGCATGTCATATATATTTTTCAAAATTAAATTATTTGAAGGTGATGTCATGCTTTGGATGCTGTTTCCTGCGAGGGACAAAGAAATGTCAGCCCTGACATGATGATAAATCAAGAATATAAGATTAGTCAACTCATTGTTCCAAACAGCAGGCACATCCTTGCCATGGTCTTTACGTTGTAGTTTATTTATTTGTTGCTGGTGCCCATTTGCATTTGGGCTTTGCAGAGTTGATGGATGGTGGAGGCTTTCACAAGTCAGTGTGGTCAGGAGACTTTATGGCCTGCACTCTCATTGTGTCAAATCAGCTGTTTCTTCACCACCTGTGTTTTTGCACACATCCAGACAACAGTGCCATAAAAAGGGGACTTTGCTGGAGGAATTCGCCTGCTAATGGTTGCTTAGATGCTGTGCTTTTTTGTGCAGAGCTGTGGTAAATAATATCCAGCAGCGCTAAAGCTCAGTGCCTTTTCAAGTTAATCTCTTTTAAGCAGTGATTTCAGAGGGAGTCATTATACTAGCTAGATAGACCGTGGGAGGAAGTGAAAAGGTGGAAAGCAGGAAGGTGCTTCAGGTGCAGGTTTTGCTCATTATCAGCATAATTATTCAGTCATCTAATTAATCATTAAATCTGACCAGGTAAAAAAAATGGAATGGTGACAGAAAGCTGCAAACAACATAAACAGAAAACCCTTTGTCATCGGGTAAATAATTTGTAATTAGGAATGCATGTTTATGGCTCTGCGCTGCACTTTACTGCCAGTATGGCGTCTGAGTCCAACAGGCTCACTCGCAACACAAGCTGTTGACTGACACTTTTGCCAGACCCACATCGGGTTGCTGGGAAGAAAATAATGACACAATATCACCACCCCATCATAGACCACAGATTGGCCAGAGTGCTGGGCTGCCATTGAATTTACAAGAAAGTTGCGGCAATCCAAGGCTTTGAAAGTGTGACCTTCGGAGTGAGGTATCTTCTAAAGGACACTTTAGACCTTTCATGGTTTTGTGATCTGGGCTGCTTGGAACTGAAGGGGGTGGGGGGTGGGGGGTGGACTAATAAGTGAGCTGAAGGGGGTAAGAGGTGTGTGTGTGTTTGTGGGGGGGGGGTTGACTAATAAGTGGCAGTAATCTACAGTGCTCACCGTGTCACCAGGCTGTGCAGGAAATGGGTGTCATTAACGGCTGCAGTGGAAGGCCCAAGGGGACAGTGGTCTGATCCCTCCCACCAGCGCTGTGGACATGCTCGCTCCTCTGCTCTCCCCTCCTCATCCGCCCTGCCGAGAGCCCTCACACCCACTCCGTATGAAATCAAACAAGCCAACATAGATGCCTTTTATTGCTTTCTCTCTCTCTCTCTCTCTCTCTCTCTCTCTCTCTCTCTCTCTCTCTTTTATCTTTCTCTCTCTCTGTCTTACACACACATGCACACACACCTCTACTGTAACTCTTATTATTTTTGTAATTTTATCCTCTCTGGTATCTAATTCACAATAGGACAGATTCCTTTAAAAACGGCAGGAGTCGATAACATTCATTAATTGTTTCCAAGAAGAACGGCTTTCATTAAAGCCGGGCGCTTCCCTTTGTGGCCAGTGAGCAGGGACGGACTGACAATCTGTGTGTTCTGGAAAAGTCCAGAACGGCCGTCTATCCAACGGCCGTCGACTGCCTGGCTCAGTGCTTCATCGGCCAAGTAGGACGACTGTCTAGCTCTCCACATAAATATACGTCACTCAGGCAAAGCTATCAGTATGTCTACGCTATCAGTCGTCATTGTCATCCAAAAAAGTAAATATTTGCGCGTTTTCAATAAATCACACTATAGGCAAGCCACCTCAAACCCGCCACCTTGACACACACACCGGCATGGGAGACGAACGCTCTAACCACTGAGCTAAAAGCCCAGGCTTCTAACTCAGCGGTTAAAAGCGTTCTTAAGGTTAGGGCTGTGAGGATTTACACGGGCAACTAGCCCGCTAGCTCAGTCTGCCTCCGTTACACTTGCTCATAGTCTTGTGCTTCAAAAACGTGCTAGAATTGAATTCCGTGCGTGTGGAACAGGTGGTGAATGTCAGTTAGAGTCATCATGGAAGAACTTGAGATAGGCCTAACATAAAACGGAGTGGGAGAACAGTGACATTTAACCAGTTTTCCACCAAAGGTAGGCTATGGTCCTGTCCCAATATTTAGACTATTGACAAACTTTACCCCTCGAATAATTTATTGTAGGCCTAGCATATATTGCGTTTGGTGTGACTTAAACCTTACCCCTTATCCAGTTTACACATGATACTAGCATATGAAAATGTTTTTAAAAGGAGCTACGAAATGGTAAGAGCTTGGGTCTCAATACGGGTCCTTAACTTCTTAATAAATAAATGTTGCATATATTAACTTTAGGAGAGCTGTAGCCTTTCTGGATTCTGCTATGAGTAGACATACACTAGGCCTATACATATGTCTCACAATAGCTCCTTTTCAAATGAAAAGTCCCCAAAAAGTCCCCATGCACATCTAGGCATTAGGGCCTACCGTTTATTTTTTTCTATTCAACAAAGTGGTAGGCTACGTATTCATAAAACATTGGCAAAACACAACTGTAAGAGCTTGGGTCTCAATACGGGTCCTTAACTACTTAGTAAATAAACGTTGCATATATTAACTTTCTTTAGGAGAGCTGTATCCTTTCTGGATTCTGCTATGAGTAGACATACACTAGGCCTATACATATGTCTCACAATAGCTCCTTTTCAAATGAAAAGTCCCCATAAAGAATATAGCCCAACATGTAACCAGGTAATGTACATGTTATAAAGGGTTATTTGCAGTGAGCTATCCCTGCTTTTCCTACAGACCAGAGGTAAAACATAGGTGTGACAGTGTTGCTTTGTTTAGACTATAAGATATTTCCCTACTCTCATTAAATGTCATGTTAAGGTGAGTTTAACAGGTGTGACCTTTACCTTGATGTAGTAGCCTATGTGATGAGATCAAACTCCCAATAGACTTGCTTAAAATGAGTTGAATATAACAACCTGTGTAGGTTTTAATAGACCGTAATATGCTTTCAATGTATGTACTGTAATATATTTCAAGTCAATTTATCAATTAGTTTCCACAAAATTCACCAGAAGTCATCATTTATGGGGTTATTTTTCAAAAAATTTGTCACGGGGGAGCATGCCCCCGAACCCCACTAGCATTTGAAGTATTTTATGTTTTGGGGCCCAAATTCTTGGGCAGCAAATAATTTGCATTTTTGTACATTGTGTGAGTGTGACCACCTACCGGTATTTAATTTTTGAAACACAAAGTATGTGAGACCCATTGTAGGGACAAGGGTGTGTGCGCGTGTACTGTGTATAAGTATATATATATATAAGTATATATACTCTTTTGATCCCGTGAGGTAAATTTGGTCTCTGCATTTATCCCAATCCGTGAATTAGTGAAACACACTCAGCACACACACAGTGAGGTGAAGCACACACTAATCCCGGCGCAGTGAGCTGCCTGCAACAACAGCCCCAGTCCACCCCTGCCAGTGAGAGTGGAGTCTGGGAGTCTGATAGAAGCTGCACCGGCATTTAAGGCAGCAGCTGGGGGCTTGCCCAAGGCTAGCGCTAAATATCAGAATGCTAGCTAGCTCCTTGCGCAAGGGGGATTCCATCAACCAGTCAGTGGGGTTCTCATGCAGTTTGTCTTTGCCTTCCATGCCCTCCATTCACTACCCATCTTTTCAAAGATATGTCCTGTGGAGGTGATGCTGGTCATCAACAGCTTCTGGTGATCTTTGTAAGGTTTGGAACTTGCTTGGGAAATTGTTAAAACTCCATAGCATTCACTTGCTGCAGTTAAGAAATGCTCCTCTCACTTCACCTCTCACTTCAATAATGATTGGATTACAATATAGTCCTGTTGGCTTTCTTTCTTTCTTTCTTTCTTTCTTTCTGTTTGTTCTGCTTTTCCTTCTTTCCCTTCCTTTGTTCTGTTCTTCTTCCTGGTGTTCATGTGTGTGTTGTATTTTATTGTTGCAATCCAAATATACAGTGTAAATGTAATCCAAATGCAGATTTATGAATCCTTGAGTCAGTGTGTTAATACTTATATGTAGTGCAGTGGTTCTCAAAGTGTGGGGTGGGCCTCACTAGTGGGGAACAGAGACATGACAGGTGGGGCGCCATGAACTTTTAACTTTACCATTTTGCCTGGGGTGATGGGGTCAGCCCCCTTAACATTTATAATAAAAGTAATTTGCTTCCTTTTAAAGTTTAAAGGTCAAAGGGCTCTTTCAGGTTCTATTTTTAAGACTTCTGGAGGTTACAGTGTGACACCTCTCAGATATTTGTGTTGGATGATCACATGGTCAGGTGCCTCTGAATGAGTCCAAAGGAAGAAAAGACAAAAACGTTTGTGATGAAACTCCTTTAGTGTCACTCCAAATGTGTCTCTTCCTCCTACTGTCATTTTCATTTTTTGCTGACATCCATTTCTTTTGTTTTGTTTTGCAAAAAGTCATCTGCATTTTGTTGTTCTGTCATCAGTCAGGCAGTAGAGACACAGAAAAAGTGATTGTTGGATGAATCATCTAAAAAAAAGTCTGTAAGAATCCCTGTGAAGACAGCATAAATGAGAATATAACCCTCTGTGAATCTCACCTGTCAATTAACTTATTGCCATGAAGTCTAATCTTTATGCCGTGCATTAACAACTAGGGGAAATAGAGTTACCTGACATTGTATCAATACGTAGGAACATAAACTGTGTGATCCCAATTTCGACTCCATTACTTATTGATTAAACATCCCCAGGTTGGGATTCATTGTCTCACTAGTCACATAGTCTTACTTTACTCATCTGAACCATCAAAGCTAGATTCAGGGGTAGCCAGTATAAAATAACACCTAAGGCCCTCAAATCAATACCATCAAATCAAGCCCCCCTCCCCACCCCTGTTTTCCTGCCTTGGGAACAGTGTTTACCCATTTGCAAAACACCAGTGACAGTCATTAGATCTGTCCAAATGCATCAGTCCCCATCAGCGGGGAAGCAGAGACAAGGAGCTGCTGACACTTTCATGCCTGTCTGCTTCCTTAAAAAGCCAGCGGAATGACAAAACAACAGCAAGTTTCTGAGTCTAATTAGACTGAGCCCAGAGTTGGCAAGCCATATGACACCACAAAGCATTTCCTGCCACATAGTCAACATCTAAAATTATTGCCTTCCCACACTGTACGTAAACACACTGACAGCCCATATTGACAGTAAATAATACAACAGCCCATTAAATAACAATGACAGGCCCGCACATTGGAAAACACACACACATTACAGTCTTATTCTGGGTGGGGTCATTCAATTATAACCGTTTGTATGAGACTATACAGTAGTTATACTGAAGAGCTGACACAGCCTTTCTGTTTGTCTTGTGTACATTTCTTTAGATGTTTGTGTATGTGGATGCAGAGGAGGTATACTGTGCATCAGTGGTTAACGTGGGATTTGGCAGGTGGGGGAACCCTAAAATCCAGTGTCGTGCATCGGGGAAAAATGACTCACCGTTGGACAACATATTGAGTATGGTGGTGTAGCAATACTTTTTGGACAAAATTGCTAGCTTCTTGGTCACCTCTGTACACGCGAAAAATTAACTCACCATTTAACAATATCATCGTGCTATATCGTTGGTATGAAAGAATATATTTATTATTAATTTATTTGAGGTGACGGAACTGCGTCCCTCCCCGTTTTCCCCCTCTTTAACCCCTACTGTGAATGTGTGTGTAATATACATTTCTATGTGTGTCTGCTATTGTGTGTGTCTGCTAGTGCATGTGTGCATGTCATGCATGTGCAAGTTGAGCTGTGAAGAGAACAGACTGATACTGATGCAGCCATCCATCACCCACACAGTCAGCGGGGTGCCCCGTGTCTTGCCTCCAAGTTCCCAGGTTTATTAGAGGCCATCTCTAAGATCATCGCCTGTAATGGCTCATGCCCACAGCCTGTCACACAACTCCATGCCACACACATTCACTTGATCACACTTATTATAGTTGATGTGCAAAACACAGCCATCTAACAAAGTGTTTTCTTCTCTCTCACTCTCTCCCTCCCCCTCTCCCTTGTTCCTCCCTAAGCCTTGGCTAATGTTGTTTGGCTGCCGAAGAAATGAAGTGCATCCTGCGGCTGGCAGTCAGAGTTTTTAATTGTGATTACCTCTGCGAGCCCAGAGATGGGAGGAATTAGAAATTATTTCCTGCTCTGCTCAGCCAAATCAATCTTGGAGGATTCTCTGTCGCCTCATGTTCTTACTAAAGATTAGAGTGTTTGTTTTATTTGTATTTATTTTCATGTTTTCAATAACAATCAGTCTGGCACAACTCTTCAGGTGGAATGCGACACAGTGATTAAGATGTTTGATAACCCACCTGGTTGATTTATCCAAGGGCCCATCTTGCTTGCGCACACATACCATCTTCCTGCGTCATATCATGAATTTTGCAGAACCCAGCTGAGGTATGGCTCAGCGGATACAAGTTGAACTGCACATCCTTCCAGGGCCAACACTTACCTTCAAACGACTTCTCAATCGGTGCCTACATTAGGGCCCACAGGTCACGGCATACTTTATTTACAAACCGGGGCCTGGAAGACATCCCTTCTGCTTCTCTGCCACTCACCTGTTCATGTAGCTCCCCTGCTGTCTGAAGCCAGAGCTGGAGGTGGGAGCTGCAGGCATCTGGCCTTTCCAGAGGAAATTGTGCTCAGGGTTGTAATGGAGAATAGAAATTTTCCCGTTCAGGGTTGAAATAGGGAATATAAATTATCCCATTCAGGGTTGAAATGGCACACAGACACACACACATACACACACATCCATTTGTTTCTCTCAATCCTTCACCCTCTCTCTTTCTTTCTCTCTCTGAATGATAGGAGGTTAAACTAAGAAATGAAACAAGACAAGAACATGCTGTTACATTTACAATTAAATTCCCATATTATCACAAGAAAACGTGTCACATGGAAATAGAAGGCATAGCGTACATTCATATATTTTTAGGCTTCAGTGTTTTTTCTTCAGTTTTCTTATTCATTAGCATGTAACAGTGTCAGAGGAATGTAGATGCAAGTGAACCTTGTGAATCATATATCTACATAGCTTTTACAAGAACATCTGGTTTCAGTACCCACAGGAATAAGAACATTCATTCTATACTGAACACCACCACTGTCATCATCAAAAAGCTTTTTCTCATTTAAAAATACAGGTGAGAGTAGTTACACAGTATCATAAAAACGACTAATGAACTTCTGATCTGCATTACTGTAAAGGCAGAAGCAATATTAGCATGTCTTGCTATAGCTGACAGCAGACATAGCACATGGGGCAGCCGTGGCCTACTGGTTAGCACTCTGGACTTGTAACCGGAGGGTTGCCAGTTCGAGCCCTGACCAGTGGGCCGCGGCTGAAGTGCCCTTGAGCAAGGCACCTAACCCCTCACTGCTCCCCGAGCGCCGCCGTTGAAGCAGGCAGCTCACTGCGCCGGGATTAGTGTGTGCTTCACCTCACTGTGTGTTCACTGTGTGCTGTTTGTGTTTCACTAATTCACCGATTGGGTTAAATGCAGAGACCAAATTTCCCTCACGGGATCAAAAAAGTATATATACTTACTATACATATCTGCCCCAGCCATCCTGAATTTGGGCAAAACTGTGCAGGAAGGAGTGGCTTCTTTGGCTGTTTCCTGGTTGACAAATACAGATACATACAGTAGTTAGTGTGTACTAATGCCTTTAATGATTACATTGAATTTGAGTTACTACCTACAGTACAAACGGAAAACATACAAAGTCTATCAAGTGAGTGAGTATGTGTGTGTGTGTGTGTGTGTGTGTGTGTGTGTGTGTGTGAGTGTGAATGTGAGTGTGTGCATGCATGTCTATGTGCCCACATGTGTTTGCGTGTCTGTGCGTGTGTGTGTGTGTGACTGCATCTGCACCTTTTTAACATAATGTCTGGGAATAGACAGTGACCTTAAAATGTGACGGATGGCTTGTGTGTCGGCTGAATACAAAGCTGGACACGTATCCCCTCTTGGCTCACCTTAAGGTCAGCACCGGTGGCACCACACTGAGTGTGAAAGGACAATTCATTTCCAGCGTCTTCAACTTCAGAGAACCCCGTCTCTTAATCGCCCTCCCGCCCCGCTGCAGACATCAGGTGGAATTAGAAGAGGTTGGGAAAGTAATTAATTTCTGGGGGAGCTGTGTTAGACAGCTGAGAGGGTGGTCATTCATGGCTTGATTGGTCCCACTTGCCAGGAGAGTGAGTGGGGAAATAGGATTGTCACATGAGAATTAGGTTAGCAAATATATGCTTCCCTGTGCAAACATTATTCAGCTTTGTATATTTGAGGGAATGACATTTTAGCAGTTGGTATGGGGAAATATTCTCAGACATTAAGGATTTTGATGTGATTGCCTTTTGATGTGATTGACGTGATATGTCTTTGTCTCAGGGTATTTCTCTGATTCGGTGTTCTATAATTGCTTACCCAGAGGAAGGCCATTTAAACATCCATCTTTTCAATGTATTTGAAAAAAGACACTTCAAAGACAGTAAGATTTCTGGACATTGTATTCACACATGCAATGAGTTGGTGAAGGTAAACTCAGTCATATAAATTATATAACAATAGAATGTGATATAAGATGATATACAGTTAATAAAAAGCATCACCATCTTATAAGCATGCCCCCCCAGTCAATCGTAATCCCATACTTCTGTCTGCTTGCAGTGTAAGTCGCGGGTCAACATACCTCATCCCTTTGTCTATTTAAGCACTGCATATTTGCATTGACTCCCTGATGTATTTTATTTTATGATTTTTGATGAGATAATGACTGCGAGCCGACTTCAAAGGGTTTTTGATAGAGTCTGGATCGGGGCTGTTATGGTAAATGATGTTGATACAGCGGCGGCGTTCGCACCAGAGGATTTCATATCCACAGGGAAAGCCTCAGGGATCAGAGGCTGGGTGGTTGATTACTGCCAACGTACAGTACCAGTATATATGCCTCTAACTTTTGTCCAGATGTCAAAAGGCATAAGGTACGTTTGCTTATGTTTCTTTCAAAAATGAAAAGAAACATGAAAGACTTTAAAAGGGGTGGAGCGCAGGGTTGCATGTGTGTGCGTTTGTGTGTGTGTGTGTGTGTGTGTGTGTGTGTATGTGCCTGGAGGCCAAGTGAGGGGATGTGCCATAAGGTAGTGTTAGCATGCAACACAGGAGAGAGATGGGAGCACCGAAGCGTTTCTCATGATGCATGCAAGCATATGGGTGGCACCAGGGCTATGCGTGAGAGAAAACACCTGTCTAAGCTTAGCGTTCTTTCTTCCGATGAGTCACAAGGCAGACTCGGATTCCACAAATATGCATGCCGCCAGAAGCTGCCACAAATGGGATGCTCTGTAGTTTTACATGTGTGACAAGAGCTTCTGTTCGAGCTCATCTGTCTGGTCTATGAAACCATGCCTGTGTGTGTGACTTAGCCCAGTTTGTTTCCACAGTGTTTCGTGAAACTGTATCATGCTAAATGACTCTCATAAAGAAAGTGAGACAAAACACATTCATGGCTTATTCAACAGCCAATACATTCTGAGAAAATAAGTTTGCATAAGAACACAGTGTGCGCTCCCCCAGCGCGCTGCTGCCAGGCAGAGTGCAGCGTGTGGTTTTGGGCTTCCTCTGGTCCAGCTCATCATTAACGGCTGGGGAGCGATGAAGCTGTGCCTCCCACCATTGTCTCATTAGCAGCACTTTAATGGTGCACAGCCTTATGAAGCAACTCTGCCTCTGTGTGTGTGTGTGGAGGGGGGGGGGCAACACAGCCTCTGACTGATGCCCTGTTCCCCCCACCCCCCCATCCACATCCCCAGCCTCCCTGTCAAGATTGACAGATGACACACTGAGGATGATGGATTAGGCTCTTTGGAAAGGCTCTTCCTTCCAATGACATCAATGCTGGCGCCAGCCGTGCTCGTTTTGGGATTACAGACAACCTCAGCGCTCTCTCCAGCCGGCCCCACCCCCACACCTTAGTCTGAACGCGCAGGATGCGGCCAAACGCCAGAGGCGAGTAAATCTGAGGCTGCCGAGAGGCATGACATCATGGAAGAGTGCGGGAGTCTTCCCACCACTAGCGAGGCAGACCGCATGTCAGACACGCATCATCAGCGCCAACACGTCCAGTTAGCCACTACTCATCCTTAGAGTAAAAACGTCAGAAATAAGGGCGCGGCTGAGGACCACTGAGATGCTTCCGTCTGTCTGGAGTGTCTGCACAGAAAGTACCGCAAATAAATGATCTCAACCCAGGCTAATTAGCAATGAACTCTACAATGACAGTTGCTGTTATTCACTTTAGTCTCTGAGAAATGTAGAGTGTGACTAACTAAAAGAAGCCACCAGAAGTGAAATGGACTGTAACGCCGTGGGAGAGCCAGGTCTGAATGTGGCACTACTGGTGATGATAGGCCATGCCTCTCAGGAAGTTAGTGGACATTTGAGGGCATTGTGAATGTGTGTTGTGAATTATTAGCCTATCCCTGACACCTCACACTCCTGAATTAGGATGATTCCGTGTGAAAATCCGTCAGCAATTCTCATAAATGGCTGGTTCAATTTGAGGTCGATTTAGTCGGAGAAAAGAGTTTGCGCTGAGATCTTGGCCAGAAAACAAGGCTCCATTACCCCAAAAGAGCCTAGCTGTACACTATTGTCTGGGCAAGCTGATCACCACTGTCTTTATGCTGATCATGTAATAGTCCAAGGCAGATGTTTGGCGGCACTGGGTAACAACCATTTACACTTCAATTTCAAATGTTTATACTACACTAATGAGCTACTAATTCGTTTGGTACAGCAATGAATTTATCATACTGGAGTCCACAAGTATGCAATATCTCTAACAAAAGTATTACATGAAACAGAGATAACATTCAATAGAGAACCAGTAGAGAGAGTCAGATCTTAGAATAGGACTTTGAACTTTGTTGTGAGAAACCAAACAATCCGGATATGTTTATGTGATAATGTTCTACAAATAGAAAAAGATTTAAAAAAGCTATTTACTTTTTTTCATCAAAGCGATCATCTGACAGCCCAGTCAGCCCCCTGCCAGCCACAGGGCTAGTTACTCTGCAGAGCCGCTACAAGAGAGAGAGAGAGAGTGATTGCTTCATCTCAGGGGATTGAATGTGGTAATCATAGGACAAAGGACCCGTTCCCAAAATAAAACCTAATGGAAATGTGTGGATGTTATGTAGAGTCTCTCTCTCTCTCTCTCTCTCTCTCTCTCTCTGTGTGTGTGTGTAAGAGTGTGTGTGTGTAAGTGTATGTGTGTGTGTGTGTGCGTGCACAATACACTGAGAGTATAATTTCCAGAAAAGCGACCAGGACTCCAGAAGCAAGCTAAACTTGAGGTACTTGCACTGTAAGAAGTTAAATGGCACTCTCCTCCAATGATGGTAACAACAAACTGTAGTTGATCTCCAAATCTCTTGTTATGAGTTGAGAACAGTGCAAATTCTTTGACCTGTGCCACATACTGTCAAGCAAAACTCTCACTGCAGCCCTGACGTTGTATAGACAATGAACTCCAGTTATTCTGTCTATATGCCTGCGTTCCCAGTGAAGAACTGTATTTGTGTAAACCTGAATTGCGGAATTTAGAATTCCTTACTTTGTATATCCAAAACAAGGGATGAGACAGATGCTTGTCAATAATGACCTCTGGATGGTATCACCAGTGCAATTATCATAGGATTAACTATAACATCACCACTATAATCAGAATATCATGGGAGACATGAATACCTTGTTACTGTTTAACAGTAGTTCATACAGAACACCTCATGTCAGAGCACTGCAACTTTGGATTGATTCAAGTTAATCCCGGTGACATTTTGAAATTAGAGTGCTGTGATTTACTGTAGAATAACTATCATCTCAGCCACAGCCTTACAATTTGAGACCTTGAGTCACATAAAATAGAAGTTTTACTTCCTGGTTGTGTTTCAGTAGGCTGCCACTAGAGCTCACTCTAAATCCAAAAGAAAGGGTTCATCACAATCAGAACCTCGGACAGCAATTATAGTCGTCCTTGCTCCTTCAAAAGAAATGAATCTGGCTCGACTCATCTCTTTTGTAATTAACTCTGAGAGACTGGAGTTTGGTGTCTCGTACCTGTCACCTTAAAGCAATTAGAGCTTCACGCTGCATGATCCCACAGACATGCAACAGTTTCCAACTCCAAAAGCGGCCATAACAATACCATAATTCCCTTTAAACAAAGTGTCACAGTGCAGTCGACATCGTTTGCATCATATGTTGTAGTACACACTGACATCTTAATAACATTTGCATTTCAGGCTTATCACATGTTTTCAATACAAACAAATATCAACTGGAGTTTGGGTTAAACAACCTGATTCCAAAACATCTGTTATAGAGTGCGATATACCGGCACACTGACCTTATGCCTATCACATTTACTGTGGGCATGTGCTATGTAGCCTTATAGGTTGTTAAAAATGACAGTTCCTACCTGTGTGCTCTACCGTTTTAAAACCTGATATCTCACCACAGTGCTAGTGTGTTGGTGTTTCCCCAGAAGCCTGCGTTTGCTTATAATGGAAACCACTGAAATTATTATTTTCCTCTAAGTGTGTGGAACGCTGCCAAAACTTTACTGAAGCGTTCCACACTGAGAATGAGAGGAGTGATAATGTGAAATGAATACTGTACATATGCCATTATTAAGAAACACCTTAAAGGAATTTCAATTTTCAAGAAAGTTCAATTTTACCGTTTTTAGTGAAAACTCGTTAGCCTGGAAGTGACCAGGGCATGTAATTTCGCCGCTACAAAGCGCTATTTTTATACCTCTTCTACAGTTCCAAACAACATTACACTTACGTGGTAGTGAGTAGAGGGTCCCTAAAGCCAAACTGAAGTATCCCGAGGTCTTTATGTGGTCGGATAGAGAGTCCAGAATGAATTTCATCAAGCCAGTACCTTTCCAGAAATGTTGCTGCTGCAGTTAGCATTTTTAGGGGAAAGTCTGTAGGAGTCGATTGCATCATGTCGTTGCACATCACGTCACGTGACATTTCAAAATTCCAACCTGTTAGTAAGCTAGGGTTTGCTGTTGCATACAACTTCATTTCAATTTCGAAAGAAATACTGGACTATGTTTTTTTTTTTTTTTTTAAAAACGGCGACGAAATTGTGAATTTCCAGAGCGTGTTACTCCACACTCGGCAATCGACTCCTACGGACTTTCCCCTAAAGATGCCAGCTGCAGCAGCAACATTTTCGGAAAGGTACTGGCTTGATGAAATTCATTCTGGACTCTCTATCCGACCACATAAAGACCTCGGGATACTTCAGTTTGGCTTTAGGGACCCTCTACTCACTACCACGTAAGTGTAATGTTGTTTGGAACTGTAGAAGAGGTATAAAAATAGCGTTTTGTAGCATGCCCTGGTCACTTCCAGGCTAACGAGTTTTGACTAAAAACGGTAAAATCGAACTTTCTCAAAACACATCCGAATGACATGATTTTGATGTCAACTCAACATATGTACTCCCAATCATCCGTAAATTGATCTAAAGTGCATTTTACTCCGGATAATTTCTTTAAACAGAGTAACTAAACAAAACAAAACATGTCCTTAGTAGGTCTATACATAAATGTGTTACCTCAAAAGTTTAAAACAGTGTCTACAGTAAAATTTCTATCCTCTAATTCAACTTGGGAATGAACAGACCTGTCAACCATTGTCTCAAATAATGATGGATGTTTGTGAATAATCAATTTGTCTAATGTGATTGATTGCTTCATCTTAGTTATGTTATACAATAAAATAGCTCAAACATTCTCACACTAGCAAATGAAAACAAGTCATGGACAGCCACGTTTCTAGGTCTGCTTCGAGTACAGACACACTTGGTGAGAGAGCAAGACCTCTGTGACTTTTAAAGTGGATCCATTATTGGAGGAAATACAGCTGTTCTTTCACTGACAAAGATGAACAACACAGAGCAATGCTGCAGGTGATGGCAGGTCCGGATGGTAGGAACGGTGAGGTCTGCATTACTTTCAAGAGCAGGCTAGAAAAGCAATTGACTCAACCAACTGCTAATTTCAATCTAGGATTGGAGGAAGCATTTTCATTACAGACTGTGTCCTGGAATGCTTCAGAGCCACTTGTACAGAAGAAAGCCATAGCAAGGTTGGACACTATCTGAGTGATTGCTTTCATCTGGTTAAGACATGTTTATTACATGGGGTTTCATTACTGAGACTTCGAGCACAACTGTTGTCAGTATAACCTTAAAATCTCCACCATTTTATGTCCATATTTATTTCCAGATTTAAGGCAATAACATAGAAACCTAGAGATCTGTGATGTGAAGCACTCAATAAGCAGTTAATGTCTCTCCATGAGAAAAAAAAATTATCCTTGGTTAAAGAGATGAGTTCTTTATAAGGACTACATTGAGCCCATCTGTCTGGGATATGTTATTGGAGACTCTGTAACTTCAGCACATTCTCCCTCTGAGATGTGACCCTCTGTTAGCTGTTGTCTTTGCAGTGCTGAAACAGAACCTGAAGAGGCCTATTCGTGGTGCAAGTGTGGATATACACTTTCCTACACGATGAGTTGCTTTGAATAAACTATTGACTTTGGCTTGGAACAACAAAGTATTGACTTTGATGTATTCACTTGGCAGCTACCTAGTTTGTATTCAGTATTCAGAGTATTTACATTAATGCACTTTGTAAAGCCAGATTCACATGTCCACACAAGCAAACAAAAATCCATAAATCTGATAATCTCAGTTCTTCAGTGCTTCTGTTGTGATGGTACATACTGCACCACAGGGAATCAGAAGGTGCCAGAGCCTGCAGTCTGTTAGCTTGATGGCAAGAACATTGTGTGCAGGCTTCTGTAGAGGCATGTGCGCCTGAACTTCAGTGCTCTACCTGCCAGGGAGTTAGATAGATAGATAGATAGATAGATACTTTATTGATCCCCAAGGGGAAATTCAAAGGTCTCAGTAGCATACATCACACACAACATGCACTTACAGCAGAAATGGTAAATATAAGTAAGTATAAACATATAACCAAACTCCACTGTACAATAGAGACAGTAGAAGATAAGAAAAACTAACAAAACGAAATACTAAATATACTATATAAATTATGCAGCACTGTCACTGCCTCTTTTATTCTCTTGTTTCTAGACCTGGAAATGATTGTGGAACTTGAGAGTGTGTGTGTGTGGGTGTGGGGTGTCTCGGAGTTGGGAGGTTTAGTGTGCACACTGTTTGAGGATGGGGTCACCTCTGAGCTACAGAGAGATACTCAATCAGAGGCTCAGCAGTGCGACATCTTTCCAGCTCAGTTACCAAAGACAGAGGGAGAAACAACCCAACCCCCCCAACCCACGCCAACCCAAACTTGTTAAGGCTGTCTGACAGGCCAAGGGCCATGGAGACTCCACAGAGCCAGGGAAATCCCAGAGACTTAATAACTCAAATTATGACTGAGTCAATTAAGTCAGCACCTCCATTGAACATAGCAGACTTTAATAATCTGGCCAGAGCATGAAATCCAATAACTCATGCAATGAATTGAATGCTGTTTTGACAGACAGGTGAAGTGAATCTACTGCTGCAGCTCTGTGGAGTTTAGTGATCTATGAGAAACACAGCCTTTTTTTTTAAATGCAATCCCAGGTTCGATTGTCCACAATCAAGGATAAATCGTAAAGCAGAGACTCTGCAGTGAGATTGATGACACATTGGCAGCAGTGTGTTTTGTGTATAAAGTACCTTGTGATTATTTAAAAAAAATATATTGTTTTTTTTACAGATACATTCCTAATGCTCTTGGCAATGTTTGTGCATGTTGCAAAGCTGCTTTGTCATCCATTCCGAATTCTCTTATTCAAATTCAATAGCTTAAATAATGAACACACTTAATGATATGCTTCATGACGTCCATGGAAATCTCACCCTCAGGCCGTGGCATGATGCCAACGAGGCATGCTGACCCCAGCACACACAAAACAGCATATTGACCAGACCTGTAGCAAATGAGAATATAGCAGAATCCTATGACTGATAAGTAAGCATCATTTTGATTCGTTGTATCAGCTTTGCCTCAGATGAATGTTTGATATATGACTTACAGCCCTTTCCCTCCAGCCATACTGCCTTCATTGGCTACCAAGTGTCTGAATGACTTTTTCATTATCCACTATTGCATTGATCATCACAGTAGCCTTGGCTGACTTCGCCAACAATGCCTGTGTACTTTGTATTGTTCAAAAGCTCCAAGGCCAGCGCTGGAAAGGGAGAGGAGGAAGATTGAGACACTAAACATGCCTTTGAAAAGAACATGCCATGCATCAGAACAGCCACAGACTAATAACAGCTAATTCAAATGGCTAATTAGAGAAGCTCCATGGGGTTGGTGATTTGATATACTGTAATTATAGTCTATCATTTCACCTACCTGTTTAGAAATATGAAAAAGTAAGGAGATTTCTTTTGAGAGCTAAAAACATTGCTGAGAGATATCGACACAAATTGAACTGTTAAGCAAAACTTGTCTCAATTAAATGTATGGCAAAAACCAGAATCTCAGTGACAAGTACTCCATAATATTGCTCTTTCAAAATAAGGGGTTAAGCCCCAGTGAGCACACTCACCAAGTCACTCTCTAGCATGAGGCTAACCACACAAATCACAAGTACACTGATTGCCAAGGCACAAGCCAGCTACCACTGGAAATTAATCTAAATGTTTGACTAGCATTTTGTGGGCTGATTTAGGTAGATTCAGGGAGCCCTGTTTTTTTCATGTCTATGATTAAGTCAAGAATATGTGATCCATATTTACCTGACTGCTCAAACACTACCTGGTTATCCCCCCCCCCAAGAATGTATATTAATTGCTTGTAAGATAATAGGATTGTAGCTAAAGCGTTAGTCATATCCATGTCAAAGATTCAAGTATGATGTCTTGTATTTCAAATCCAATACTATGGAGCCTACATGTGCACACCAGAACTTTCTCCAGCTCACCAGAAACTCAAAGCCCCTCAGAGAACATGAGCAAAAAAGAAAAGAAAAGAAGTTTCTCATACTCACCAGAATCGTTTGACTGTGCACCAGAATCTTAGTTGTTTTTTTGTGTGTTTTTTTGCACGTAGGGATGTTTGACCAGGATTGCTGATGATTATAGCCTACTATTGCATTGCTAATTCTTGCTTCTTTCCTACGTCTCCTCTGTTTTAAATACAGAACTGTGTTCATATGATAACCCGAAAATGCTTATAACATGATCCGTTCCCTTGACAGTAGCATATTGCATATGGTTCATACAATAGCTTTCCTGCTGCATTTTCATAGCTGTTGCATTGTGAAATGCATAATTTGACAGAACAGCTGACAGCAAAGGTAAGCAAAGCTTGTAAAATTGTTTTCTTAATTGAAGTTCAGTCTGGACATGTTCCGTTGAGAAGCAACTATGCCCAAATTAGAGCTGTCCGGATCAATCAGATTGTCTGGGCGGGCTTTGTAGGCTACGATAATGGACAGATGAGCAACAGTGCCTCGTCTATCATGTCACCTGAGCACTCTTCAGTTGATTTTGATTGCAACAAAAACACTGTAGCTAGAAGCTAGACATTTAGATTTCACAATCGCATCTGTTGCACAAGATATTGGCAATGCAATAACTTTATAAAACAACCAGAGTCCTACAGCTCACGGTAAGCTATTTCATTGCTCTACTGGTTAGGTCTATCCAATTGAGTGCAGACACCCCCGTATTGGTTGAAACACGCCCCATAATCACGTCCCAACCCAGTAAACAAAATAAAGTCCTGGCGACGTCCCCTAAAGGTCCCCTGGCGAACGTCACCTCCTCGACATTGTGTAGGGTTCCCTTTACGTCCCGCGGACCTCTGTTCGGGAGGTCTAAAAGACGTCCACAAGACTTTGAGAGGACGTCCTGTAATGGTCACCGCGACGTTATGCCCGCAACGTTTATATTTCCGCGATGGTAAAAAAAACAAAAAACATGAAGCACGATTTAGTATGGTAGGCTATTACATCCTGTAAGTCTCAGCATTGCTAGGAGAGAAGGAACATGAACACGCATTAACGACTTGTTCTAAAACTACACAATCAACTTCACTCATATTATCATGTATGTATGAAATCAAGTCCTCCGAATGCATTACACTAATGATGAATAGACATGGACATTTATACCGGGCTAGGATGTGCTGCTTTCACATCTACGGTGTCATTTTCTTAATAAACTAATACGACGTTTTAATGGGCATATCCCGTAGCATATTGTTCAAAACATCATCAGAGTAGGCCTAGGCTAGCCTAAGATAAATTGTTCAAACCATATTGTTTCAAAATATTAAAAAGTAATAATAGCCAAAAATACTAAATTAATCACAATGCATGCTGGGAAGCAAAACTCAACATGAAATAAAGTACATGAAACATAACTAGAATGCATTGACGTTATATCCACTCGTTTTCTTGGACCTGTGATCAAACAGGGACAGCCTATGTAAGCCTATCTTCCTGGAACATTGCAGATAAAGAAAAATGTATAGTTTTCTCTGAATGCTCTTTGTAGCCAACTTTAAGATGAAATAAATAGATTCCAGATGTTTCTATTCTATATCATTGTTTTATTAATAAACAGTAAGGCTCTGGTGAGGCAGAGAGCTTGCTCCTCGTCAAAAATCTCATCGGATATGTGCACTCTTTGCTGTTTCCACAAGGAGCTGCTGTAACATCGGGGACAGCTATGCGTGACACCTTTAAACGCGAGCATGCGTCAAATAAATTACAATGACATTTAAACAAGTCATGAAGAAGCAGTATCCCTAATTCTTCTGCAATGTAGAGCTAGATCGTTTTGCTTTACAAATTAAGTAGTCACTTCTGTTGCTAGACAACCCTAAACAAATGCTACGTGGTCTGTTTTTAACATTTCTCTAGTTTTATTGCATCGTATTCAGCTCCAAAAGTCGGTTCAGTCCCAATTCGGCCATGTGTGTGTTTCTGAAAATAAAACAGATAATAAGTACGTGACTACGTTAAATAAACCACTGCCTATTTAGAGCATGTTACATGCATCACGTAATGACAGTTATCTGAAGAAATGCGCATTGTAGGCTAAGCTAGAAGCTAAGAACAGCGACTTTGCTAACGTTACACCAAGCATCACATCAGCTAACATGAATTTGATAAAATCCCTTCCCTAGTTTGTAACGTTATACATTAACGTTAAACTCAAAATGTATGTTATCTGAAGAAATGCACATTGTAGGCTAAGCTAGCACATAGGCCTACATTTTGAGTTTTACGTTAACAACCCTTTTCCCAGTTTATGAAGTTGTGCGTCTATGAGCAAATAGACGCACAACTTCATAAACTGTATGATATGTTGCCTTAGACTACGGTAGGCTAATGCAGCTACTGCTAGAGAGACTAACAGACTAGATAGATAGATACTTTAGTCATCCCCAGATGTGTAACGTGAAGTCGTGCATGGATGTGATGTCTCCGTCCTACAGGCGGTAGCCAGAGAGCTCTCAACTCCGCTGCCATGTGTGAATAAACAAACGTCCCCCCCATGTCCCCGGTATAACGTTATTGTCTGGTCCTTAGAAGGTATTTGAAATGACCAAATGCAAATGTCATCCGAGGGACCTGACGGTGACGACCCCAGAAAGTCCTGCACCGGACGTCACGCAATAACCAAATGATAACTTGCTCCGGACGTCAATAAGGTCACCGGAACGTCCGCTAGAGAACATGACTTTCGGGACCAATCGGGGACGTCGTGAATGTCGGCATAAGGTCCGGGGGACGTCCCGTGTTTGTCGGGAATAGACCTCTGAAGTTCGCCTACAAAAAAGAACCAAAACGGCCATCTTTGCCCATATAAGGAAATCCGGTTGTTAATTGAAGCTAACTACCTATGGCAAGTTGCATTGCAAGTGGGGTAGCAAAAATCTAAGTGTGCCGCCTTCACTTACCAGAGATCACAGTATCCACTCGAAGGCAGAGGACAAAAGTGTGTTCAGGAAAACGTCTGCATTTCAGACTTTTTTATCCCCACGAGAATTTAACAGGTGCGATAATTCAAAATCCCCATGTTATTTTCCCATAGGAAAAATCGCCAGAGACCGGATGTCAAAGATGGCAGCTTTTTTGTAGGCAAACTTCAGAGGTCTATGGAGCAGTATCAGACTCAAATTCGGACTAGAATTGAGTATGACAACGTCAGACTAGGATAATGCTGGTTTCGAGATGTCTCGTAAATCCGCCGCCCGAGTTGGAAAGTGTAAATTACCCAGCTTTCTTGCGCACGCCCACTTTACCTCGGAGTACTTGAGGGTACCCCGAGGTGGACGTACGACCTTACAACAAACATGGCTGCGCCCATAGTTGAGATGAGATGACATGTATTTTTTTGCAAATGTACTGTGTTGGTCATGTTAAAGTTGATGTAATGCTCTTACACACTAGATTACATTGCTGCTTCAATCCGTTCACCAATTCATGCATTGCACGGTCTTGCTGTGCCTGCAATACAATGTAACAATTTGTTTTCCAGCCGTTTAGCTAGAGGCTACATGTAGCACAAAACAATAACAATGACCAGCCTCCTGCTAATGCCCCTCGTGGCTCGAGAGAAAGGCGTTCCTAAAGCCACTCATTGGTACATGTTGTACGGGTGAGTGTACGATGATTTACGAGTCTAATGGAAAGCAGCATAATTACAGAGCTCCTTTCTCTTGTTTGCCTGAAAGGTAACAATTTGCTGTTGGCCCCGTTTGATTGAGGAGGCATGTGGCGTAGTCCACTATGGACAAGAACATCCGCAAAACTTCTCTATGAGATGACCAAATGTCATCTGCTGCGCATGGGCTGCTTGAAGGTTCTGTTGAAATCCCATGACATTTTACATAGTATACCCTTTTGGCATTTACAAATATACTGTAGACGATTCTATAATCCTTGTTTGAGATGCACGGCAACAGTGCCACCGTTCCCACCACGCGCATCACGCACTATGCATAAAGCAGCAAAGGACAAAGGGGTCACCAAAAACGGCAAACTGCGTTTCACGCTGCCTCGAGAACGTTTACAATGGTAATTTACAATGGTAATGGCATGGTACATGCAAAGATGTTACTTTTTGGATCCTCTCCACCACGTAGCAGATCTATCTTTAATTAGACTTTAACTTTAATTCGCTTAGTTGGGAACGCATATTCACGTGCAGGAGAGACAAGATACTGGCAGATTCCAGCTGGATTGTCATTGTGTATCTTCTTTTTAATATAACACTTTTAAAAGGAAATCATGAAATCAACAAAGACGAGGCTATAAGAGTTTGCGATTATCCGGTTCCCACTACTGACCATTTTTAAACTCAGATTGGTGAGAGGGCTACACTATGTAATTAAAAGGCACCACAAAGCAATTCCACTTAGGGCTCTGAAATGGCAGCAGCGGCACTGCACGACCACCCTGGAAATCCAGAGCTCTTGCGGGAGCACAATTTGAATTTGCTCTCTCTCAGAGTCACTCTGGCAATGAGTAATGATGCCCATTTCTTATGTCCCTTGTTTTGTGGGGCACCAATCAATCGGTGCATCTGATATTGGTGGACCAGATGCGAGCTAAACAGATGACAGTCGTAGTGTTATCCAATTGTGTCAAAGTCCAGAAACAGTCAGTAAACATTGGTCGTAGTGTTATCCAATTGTGTGCAGTGAGATTTGGGCCATTACATTATTCATGGCTAGACCCTTAATCTTTCTGATTTGGGTCTGGAATATTCAGGCTACTGCACGGCAATAAGGTTCATTCTTTTTTTTTTCCTCAAAACAACATATTACAAAGTTGCCATTCCTAACTGAGTTCTATAGATTTTCTCAGATTATCTTGGAGTAATTTGGTGAAGTTTTACATGATATGGGAGAAATATTCTTGATAAAAAAAACATTACATTGATTAAGGCAGAAGGATAATCATAACCCCTTAGCATCCAGTAGGCCTACATAGAAAATTGACAAAAAGGGGCTTTTCAACATTATGTTACTTTAAATTGATTCTTCTTTGCCCATGTTACACTTTTCCTAGCCTGGCTGACACCAGACCCTTACCCAAATATCAGTTGAGATTGAGAATTGATCTGGGGACCATTTCTTCATTTCAGGTTTCCAAGGGGGCGCAACCTACAGTGATATTACACTTTAAATTGATTAAACTCTTCTTACCAATGTTTTCAGAGGTACAGCAAACACATCTTTCTTTAAGGTTTTAAATGAATTTGTGTACTTGCAAAGCAAGTACATGTCTGTGTTATTACAGAATTGTTGGCTGTAATACAACTGATGTTATAAATAAAAAATTGGGGCATCATCCATGCACAGGCTTTGGGTTAATGCACAACTGTAGTTTTGGTCATGTCAGATACAGCACTAATGGGACTGCCGGGCCTTGGTGGACATATGTGCTCTATAGTTTAGTTATGTATAACAATAACAATAATAACAGTTTGATTTTGCTACGTTTTTACCATTAGTTTAAGTTTCATAAATCAATTTCTGGGATTATCTCAATTCTTCTGCTTGGTGTGACCAGTTGTGCATCTCAACAATTTTACAACTTACTGGCCTTTGTCCAAATATGATTAATTTTGACAGTAACGTCAGCAAAGCACAGCATAACAAAACCATATTTCTTGTCTTAGTTACATTTGTTCTGCTGTAGTACATTAGGGAACCTTACACTCAGGGCAGCGATTCATACATAATGGGTTATAAATGGAACCTGAACTTTTATGCAATCACAAAGCTACATGCTGCTTAGTGAGAATTCATCTTACTTTCTGTTTCTTGTTTGCAGCCACCGTACATGAATAGAAACTGCTGACAACCTAGAAGAAGAGCGAACAAAGATCAGAGAAGAAGGGGTTGGAAGTCAGCCTCCCTTGGAACAGGTGGGAATTCAGTTCTAGCTGAAAGTGACAGAATATTTTGCTATATAATAATGGAGTGGCTCTCCATTTCAAGTTTTCAGTAGTTTGTAAAGTTTTTATTTTCCACAAATGATCCATGTACTAAATTCACCTATGACTGCTATTTCACTTTGATATACAGTCAAAGTTTGGTGCAAAGTCTTTAAAACTTGCAATGATAGTGGTTTATTTAAATGTGTCTTTGATATTGACAAAAGTTTATGGAGATTTAAACTCAACAGCCAAATGCAACACACCCTTCAGTGCTCCTTTAATAGTCAAAATAAGACAACTCAGATACAAGTAAGAAGCCAACAGACAGGCAATTATCTCTCTGGCATGAAAAGAAACAGCACTGTTTCTGAATCAGAGCATCAACAGGCATTTCATGTCAGCAATTGTATCTTAATCAAAAACAAGTTACACTAACAATCCAGTGATCCATGCCACAGTTGCACAACACAAGTGTCCTGTTTAGACAGGATGCGTTTCAAAATGAAGGGCCTTCAATTGGGAACATTTAAACCTGTCCCCTGGGCATATGTCTACCAGAAATGGCCCATATGTGGTATTTGCTCATCTGTTGAGGATTAATGTCTGGGAGGGGACCTGAATACAGGTGTGCAGACTGTTTCTGGCATCTTAACAAGAAAGAGTCACAGATGAACACGTAGGATTCTGGATAAATGTGCATCTCATTTACATTTAGATGTTTGCCTGTGAAGTTTGTCTTTAATTACATGAATTTCCCACCGTAACTGTTAAGTGTATTGTGATTTCATTCATTTTGTAACTTATTTTGCCTGAAATATGGTTAAATCAGCTTATGGATCTCTGTTGGGATTCTCTTGAAGTTATTGGTATTCCCTGTGCAAGAAGGATAGTTTATGTGTTTCCATATCCGTAACATAGAGAGCACCTAATTGATATTTATGAGAAAACTCGTGCTATTATCCATACCTTCTGCTAGCCACAAGCCTCTGACTCCAATGTTATTAAAAAGGGCTTGTCTCACATCAATAAAATGAATTGCAAGCACTTACCACTGCTTTTCACAGTCTCTGTTTGGCCATTACGAATTCTTGGTTCTGCCGAAACATCAGGCACTCTACCATCAACATGCATATCACTGTTCCAGCATTGGCAGGAAATTAAAATTAAATCCCTGTGCCCTTTAAATACAAAAAGATTAGTCCAAGGCGTGCCTCGCATAGAATGCCTCATCATGTGCGTTAAACAGCCGAGAACAAAGGAAATTGCTGAAGATTTGTATTACATAAGTACAGAGTCCAGTGACTTTTTGCACTTCCTAACATGATGACCATACTGTGCGTTACACCATATTAAAGTGACTGCTGGAGTGTACGCAGCTTTATGACGTTTTTCTGAGGTATGTTTTAAAAATACTGTAGTGTCACATTGTGCGTGTGCCCAATCTGCACTGTGTCCATATCAATACAACAATCTTGAATGCGGAATGAGGAGGGCCTGCGATTTGTTCTCTGGTCGAAAATGGTCTCTGGTCTCTGGTAAGCTCAACATGGTCCTACTGGACCTGCATGGGGTCAAGAATCCAGAGGGTGTAACTGCTTCCTCAGTTGACGTACCAGTCCTCCAAGTATGGTGTCTGATATGGTATCAATTATTTATAGCACAGATGGCAGTCTACTCACTCTCTTTAATGGCTGCAGAAGTTGTCAGTCTGCTGATGGCATGCATTTTTTGGGTGTTGCAATTAAAACACTGCACCTGTTTATGGGGGAATATAAGATGCTTGTTACAGATCTGGCAACTTCAAGCACAGGTGGTCCTCTAGACTACAAGCAGTTTAAAATAAGTTGTGCAGATAATCAGCCTGCAATATTTAATTTAATTGCATTTTTCTTTATATGTGCAATTCTACAATGTATTGAGTATGTTGAAGGTAAGTACCAAATACCATCCCATGCTGAAAAGTCCTACTTCTGTACCATGTGTACAAACATGGAACATTTATATTCAGTGTTTTTTTGTTCTGTACATCATGGTCTCACAACACAAATGGACACACAATAAGACAGTGACACACACTTGACACATTCCTGGCATGGAAAGCTTGCAAGATGCTGCTTCTTTTTGTCAATTCACAGGCGACAATTGTTACCTGGATGATGATGAGTTTTCAGCTTACTGTACATCAGTGCATTGCATAATTTGACACATGAATCAGCCAAGTCCACATTATAACAGATAGAACAGATGGAACACTGGTCGGTGTTTCCCAGTTGGGATATTGCTAGTTGGGAAAATGATGACTGAGAACATTAGGAGTAAAGCATGACCTGCAGCCTTAAATAAAGTACAAGCAGGAACACTGGCATGTGAGGACTGGGAGTAAGACATTTGGGCTTGAACCTTTACATTTCAAATTTAGTACAGCCTGTCCTGATGTCAGTGTTCCATCTCTTAGTATCCGTTTTCCTCAACATTTTCTATGACTCTGTGAAACAGAGGCTTTTCAGTTGAAGAAACACTGTTTTGTGACACTTAAAACCAGCACATACAACTGAGTCCTAAGCTGTGCAGCTCAGCATGGGGTCCCCGTCTCATGCGCACCAGAGTGCAGCGCACCAGAGTGTTCAAGAATGGTTCCTTAATCTGCTTACAGTGACCTCGCCCAGGGTGATGTAACTCTCAAAAGGATTTACCACTTTTGTGTGGACCCATCATTATTGAGCCTTACATATTTCTTGCTGCAACATTAGTGTACATACATGCTTCAGAAATTATTCAGTCATGTGAGTGTCATTCAGTTTCTAGGTAATTCACAACCCATACCACTATCAAGTTGTTTTAGATCCCTGTCTGTTCATATTTAGCCCATGCTCTGTATCCTAGCAGCACTGAAGAGTCTGGACAACATTTTAAGTCATCCAATATCCACAAAACCAACCCCGCCTCTTTATACATTACTGGTGTATTTTCAGTGTTGTGGGAGTTCACACTCTCTCAATTTGACATAAATGTAATCTGGCATCGTATAATTAACATAAGGTGCAAAATCATCTTACCAAATCAACTCAGAATGTGTTAGAAAATATTTTTTCTCAACATAGTCATGAAAATATGGAAACTTGAAAAATAGCTACCAAGCCTGGACTTTGAAGAAAATTCCAGTATTCCACAAAAACAGAACCACTGTTTTCACAAATTTGCTGTCAATTAAAGAGACTAACAGATCAATACTAACAGATGAGATGTAGACCTGGAGGAAAAATGCTGTAGACATACTATGGGTTGTTTATATTCCTCAAAGTGAGACAGAATGAAAGAATTAAATAAGAGTAAAAGTTTGCTTTTGCATCCACATATTCATATTTGCCGTGTATATGGCACAAAATAATTGCAGTGTTTCCAATTAGCTGGATTCTACCCTGCAGTGTAAATGACATCCAGCATGGGAAAGTTGTTTCTTCTGAGGAGCAGGCAGCCCAGAGGTGATAATGAGGGGTGGTGACACACACACACACACACACACACACACACACACAGATTCAGTGCAGAGAACTGCACATTACAGACTTTTCATAGGCTAGGTTTATTTACAAGATGGATTTCAGATAGCTGATTAGGACTAAAATGGAAATGGGATACATTTACATTATTATACAGGCCTAAACTAAGTTAGACGGTACACCAGGGCCACAGTCACCATCCAGATATGACCAAAATGTCCCCCCAATATATGGACACAGAAAAATAAATAAACAAAAAAAATGCTTAACTACAGGAAACCAACAAGCACCACCATCTGAAATGTAATCAAACGTAAACAACGCACAAATTAATAATGTAGTGATGGTTCCAGAGAGTAGGCTACACCCCTGAGTGGCTTGTCCTGGGTTTTTCGTTAGTGACGTGCTCTATCAAAAGCTTTCATTTACTGCACCGTACTGCATTGGAGTAGGTCTGTCAACAATATTGCAAAAGCTACGGTAGCCTAGCCTAGAAATCTAGACGCACCCTAGCAGCAGCAAATTTAATTTGCAGCCAGGGTAACTGTAGCCTGACGTAGCCATACTAAATTCTAGTCAGAATATGAGTCTGATATTGCTCCATTGGGACGTAATTATGGGGCGTGTTTCAACCGATACAGGGGGGGGAATGCCTCTGCACTCAATTGGATAGACCTAACCAATCAGAGCAACGAAATAGCTTACCGTGAGGTGGAGAAAGAAAACACACGAACCATCCTTCTTCTCCACAAATGCCTCAACATTGTTTTCTGGTCATTGTGCCGTCAATATCTCCTACAACACTCATTTGTGAAATCTAAGAGATACGTAGTAGGGTAGGCTATTAGGAAAAAACTGATAGCCTATATCCCCTCCGTTTTTAAAAATAATTCTGTTGAACACTGATATGCTACAAACATGTTATAAACAGCTGGGAAAGGCTGTCCAGGTGGTCAATCAGAGATTTCAAATGAATGAGGGAACAACATGTCGCAATGCAACACGCTGTTTTCCCTTGATGAAAGTGAAACCATGAGTTTTCCCACATCTCAACTTTGGCCAAAGTTTTCAGAAACAATCGTTTTCAGTGATAAAACCTCATTGAAATAATATGCATTTTCCATATGGGGTCTTAGAAGCCATCTGTCTCCTTCTAGCCACAGCGTTTTTGTTGCAAACATAATCAACCTAAGCGTGCTCAGATGACGTGATAGACGAGGCGCTGTTGCTCACCTGTCCATCATCGTAAAGCCCGACTTGATTGGTCCGCCAGCTCTGGGGTGAGCATAGTTGCTCCACAACGGAGCAATGCCAGACCGAACTCTCCGACCTCAAATGTTGTGGGCGGGACTAAGTTCAGCTGGCACCCAGGCTAGGGTAACGGTAGCCTAGCCTAGAAATCGAGACGCACCTTAGCAGCCTCCAGGGTAGTCTAGCAACTCTCCGTTGGCTTGCGAGCTGGAAAAATGTAACTTTGATCAGGCCAATCACATCGTGTATAGAGTCGGTAGGCAGGCTAAGTTTGAACAACTAGCCAACTTGCTCCGCTGGTGGGAAAACGCATGGGACTCATGAGTTGTAGCGCTATCCTATTGTGTGCAGAGGGAATTTGAAAGACAACCGTTTATCCCGCCCCTTAGACTGAGCACTGTCAATGGTGAGTCCCTACATCTTGATATGGGTCTGGCTCGTCAGGCTAACGGTAGCCTACAATTCTCACAAAACTTGTTGGAAAGGTGTAGCACAGGCTAAGGAAACCCCATTATTTTTTTGGAGCTGATCAGACTCAAAGGGAACTTCGAAAAAATGTTCCATATTGTCAGGGGCGCAGGAGATATTTTGAAAGTGAGGGGGACCAAATTGTGAACACAAACCCATAGTGAGATCAGATTTCCAGATATCGGATCGCCACCTCTTCTTAATATTTTATTATATTGCTGGTTGGATTAATAGCTTACGGTTGGCAAAGAAAAGTCGTTTTCCTACCATGGGTCTCCAACACACGTTCTCAAGCTCTCTTGCCGCCCCTTTCGAGGTAATTGCCAGGCTGAAGCCTAGGCTACTACATTTAAACACAATTGTTGCGCGACTCAAGGCATTCCAGCCTACGAATTTAATAAAAAGTACTAAATCATGCATATTTAAACAATAACTCAATTTGGGCTACTTAGCTACGCAAAAAGGTTTCTATTAGGCTACAGCACAATAATGAATGGCTGCCTTGTCTCGCAATAAACAGCGTCATTTGTTTCACTTCAATGTCACAATCCCGACACTTATTCAACTGCATGAAACATAACAGTGAACCATCAAATATCTCCCAGATTTCAGTGCCCATCAGTCTCAACATTTAGCAATATAATCATACAGTCCAAAAGTAAATTAAATCCCAAACCAAACCGAAAATGTTATGCTTTTGATAGCCCACCGGTATGCCGCTCCAAACGAAACGCATGTCTAAATGCAGGTTAGAAATTAAAAAAGCCTGCCTCGAATAGCCTACCAGCTTGCCTCAAATAAAGATGCTGTGCTTTGACCCCAGCCATAATTTGAGGATTTACGCTAAGCAAGTAGCCTGGATTATTTTATGATGGTTGTTAGTAGACAAACTGGCTTCAGATATCCAACAGAGTGAATATGAGATTGTGCAGTCTTACACTGTAGATGGCTGTGGTTAGTGATGTGATGCTGTTAATGGGGAGTTTTAGTTAGCACAAACCCTATAGGTTATTATTTATTTAGCGTACCTATAAGGCTTTTTTTCCTTATCAAAAGTGAGGGGGACGACGGCCGTCTCTTCAGCACTGCGGGGGGACACGTCCCCCACGTCCCCCGCGCCTCCTGCGCCCTTGCCTATTGTAGCCTATTTTCTCGCAATGATAGCGAACGTGATACTTCATGATGACTTTGTGTGTGTGTGTGTGTGTGTGCCTGTGTCATTCATTTCTTTCATGTGTCTTACAACAGAAATAATGCATTCATATGCTAGTAGCCTTTGTCAGAAATCTGTGTATAGGCCTCTTAGAAATGGATGTTGCATCTTGCATGTTACTGTACATTTAGATGTGCATTCAATCATGCATCCATGCAGGCAAAACGTAGGACTCAAATGTCGGCACACAGTTCCGCAGAACCTCGGATCCGGTCTCTGAAAGCCCTAGTAGCTATCCTATTCCTGAATCATGTCTCTTGGAAACTCCGTTAAAATTGTGTGATTAATATATGAGGCAGCCGTGGCCTATGGGGCATCCGTGGCCTACTGGTTAGCGCTTCGGACTTGTAACCGGACATCTCACTGCTCCCCGAGTGCCGCTGAGTGTGCTACACTCCACTGTGTTCACTGTGTGCTGAGTGTGTTTCGTAAAGTTGCTTCTTCTATACACCCTTCTCTTCTCTTTCCACAAAACTCACCAGAAGTCATAATTTAAAGGGTCAGTTTTAAAAAAATCTTCCAGTGGAGCATGCCCCAGACCCTCTTAACTTTCCATCTGTGCCCAGGGGTTCATAATCTGTCCATGCCTATATGTCTGTCAAAAGTTTGGAATACCTTAATTGACTGACTTTACTAATGACTTGTTTGTGATTTTTAATTACTTTTAATTTTGCATGGCAGGAAATGTATTGAAATTCTGTTTGGGGTTTCCCCAAATCCCACCACAGTTTTGGTCCCTCCAACGTTGACATCATGACACGGCCTTGCGGTACACACACATACACACACCGCAAATGGTGTACACAATGTCTCACCTGTGGCTGTGGCCACGTTTGTATATTGACTCTTTTATGTTTTATTTCATGTTGTATGGTGTTATTCAGGGAAACACTATACTCGTCAGAGACAAAGGAGTTAGGTTGCCACTAAAATAGGTCTTTCTATGTGCACACACACATTCTCCCCCCTCCTTCCCCTCACTCCGTCTCTCTCTCTCTCTCTCTCACACACACACACACTAATATTAGACCACCGAGAATGTTTTAAATAGCTAATGTTCTTTTCTCATTGGAAGTAATCAGCTTTCTGAAATGAGACCTATCATTTCCCTTGTCCCTTGGGGGATATTTAATATGTATAGCTACTGGAAAAGTCAAAATGTAAGCTTAGAGAAAGTGTGTGCCCGGACTGCTAATCCATAACATAGATTAAAATACCAAACTTGAGTTGAGTTTTGACGTGTTGCTTGATTAGTATGGTACTTCTAATCATCTTATCAGTTGACCTACTGCGTCAGAGACGCAGACAGAGACGTTGGACTAATAGTGTGAAGTGGTACAACAACTCAATTTTTGGTGCAACTATTGCTTTGCTATTGCTTTGAGTCTTCCCCCACTCCAGGGGGTGCTAGAACAAAGGCCCACCTAGAGGCACACTGATACTCCATGTGGGGCTACAATCATGGCAAGTTTCTTGAGGATTGTTGAAGTCTAAGTACATGATATTTTCAATATAAAAAAAAAGAAATTGCAATAGCCTATTGTGATGGGCATGATAAGTAGAGGGGACTTAATAGTATTTTTTCTAATATGTAATATGATTTATTAATGAATTATACATTTGGGAGTAGAGGTACAAATGCACTGTTTGGTTTATGAAGGAATCCTTTTAACGGAGCAGTGTTGTCTAGACTAATATTTGCTCCATGCCCACATGCTATCTCATTAACTGAGCCCTCATCGTTAAATCCATTTTAATGGAGTTCATGGCAAAGGTTATGTTGCCGTGAGTGGCAGTTAAATTACAGCCAGTTTGCACTCTTTTGTCAGAATACAGAATGATTTATTTGCACACTGGCATGAATGACTCATAAGAAGTTAATTTAATTAAATGTTTCCCTTTGTCACCCATATTAGCATAATAAAAAAGAACTTCCAAGGGTTAAATGATTGATTTTATTTTGCGCTGTGTGTGAGAGGGATCCTCTGATGATTTGTGTGAGAGAGGGACGCTTTGAAGGTCCACCAATTCTGTAATGTTGATTTTCCTCCATGGCTTCTGCTCTGGATTCAAGTGGATTTATCGCCATGGCATCTGATACCTGCACACACATCTGTTTCCATGGTATCTGATTGCTTTGTACATCATAGTTTCTATGACATTCCACAACCTTACCTGGCTCCTGTATCTGGGAACCTTGCAATGATAGCGTTATATGTTCATCATACCTTTTGTTAGGCATTGTATTTTGCCACGGCGTTGAACATACAATATATTCATGAGGGGAAATATAACTAAACACAGTACTCTCTTTTTGTTTTTGTGTTCCAGGCTTCTAATTGTGCTATGGTCCCTCACAGATGACCAGAGTCTATAGAGAGAACATGGCTCTGCACTAAGTGAAGGTAATAGTGAACAGCAATACGTCCTTTACCAACAGTCCACAGCTACAGTACATTATGTAATATAGAAACAATCCATTGGAGTGAAATCTAATTACTACTGAAAAAAACCATAAATAATACCATTCAGAAGCCAAGACATAAAAAATGTACTAATTTTCAGAATATTAATTATTTTATGTGATCAGAAAACAGAGTGACTCCGGTATTGAATGGTCAAATAATCTTGAAAACCGACCTAGTAATTCCTTTAATTACTTGACAGCCTAAATGCTTCATAGTTTTCACAACACGTTTCACAACACGAGGAAAGAAACAACTGGAAAATTACGCATTGCTTTCTGCATTGAGCCTAGTAAACAGACCTTGGTCCGTTGTCTCAACTTAAGTATAAGTCTTGGTTTTGAGTGACTGGGAGCGATGCAAACTGTGTAAACTTTGTAACCCACATTTAACATTTTCTGTTACACTATACTATATACCATTACACCATTACCTAAAATCATACTCTTACACCATTACCTAACACCGTTTCAGAAAAGCAAACCGCCACATTATAATTCCCCACATATTTTAATGGAATGTCCACTCTGATTGCAGCAAGACATTTAAAGGTCTTATTGACATACATCTTCGATCTTTTCCCTGTAAAGAACATCAGGGACATAAAAATGTCTTATGGGTAGCTCAGATGTCAGAGATTTTCTTTAAGTGAGAGGCAAGGATGTTTATTTCCTCCTTACAGAATATGATTTAGACTAAGGTCTAGATATTTAGCATTTATCCAAATTATTAGTAAGTGACTTAGAAAAACATTATAATCGTTTATTGCCAAATTTTTTCTTTCCACACAAGAAAAAAGAAAAGGCAAGGAAGTACATTTTTTTATCCTGGCAATATCAAATGCTAACAATAAATAATTTGCCTACAGCAATCATATCGCTCAGAAATTGTAATAACTTTAAAATAGCTTTGGGGATATTGCTCTTCAAACAATACAATTAGCTCATTCCGCTGCAGAGGTACCACGGATAAAAAAAAGTCTGGTTTCGATCTTTTTCAGCAGAGGTATAGGGCTGAGTCAAGCGCCCTTTCATTAGAAATAGCTAAGAGAGAGAGAGCAGAACTGATGAATTCAGATAGAATGGTGCTCTGCAAGGAAGAGGATCAACAATTCAATCAGCTACAGGGAGCCTGTGAGGGGTAATCAACAGAGGAGTGACAAGTTCTCCTCGGCTGATCGAAGTTCAGACACCTTGCTACGCTCCAGATCATCTGCAGTTGTCTCCTCGCACTACTCAGGCATGCAGACCTTGTCAGAAAAGCATCGCAGTAGTCTAGAGATGACCAGGGGCCATCACATGGAGTTGGGCAGCATATTGGGTGAGAGAGGAACTGATCGACCTACTAGTTACATCACCTACATGAAACTAAAGCAATAACCTCAGTCAGATAGCACATGCTCAGAGAAGGTAAGCTCTGTTGTCAGTCATGACACCAAGGAACGTTCATGTGGTTATGGTGCCAGTGATGAGGAGACAAGTTGGATACTAATTACAAAATGAATACAAAATTGGCAAAACAGCTGCCCAGTCCTAAAATCGAGATGAAGGTTGGTGTGTTGGTGAATCCTTAACCTGCGAAGCTGAAAATATTTTGTTAGGCAGTCCAACTTGCGACAGTGTAGACTAGCTTACCCAGCCCAGGTCACCATAATTTGGTTGATACCCTAATTAGTACATCACTGGTGCTTGTCCCCTCAGCACCAAGCTTTGCAAACAAGAATCACTCACTGTCGTAAATTAGTCCTCGTTCATTTGCTGCCTTCAACAGACATTAGCACCTGGTTCTCATAATCCAATTGCTTATTACAAAAACATTACTCTGCCCCTATACCTCCCCATGAGCACATGACTTCATTAAAACTAGATCCTCATTTATTTGGAAGAAAATTTAAAAAAAAAAGACAAAAAGTGAACTCTGTGCAGTTGTGAGTCATCGTCTTTTAAAAAAAGTCATAAAAAGAAAATCATAATCAAAACACCCTAGAGGGAAAATGTGTTATTCACAGTGAGACAGAGGACATGGTTCATCTTTGTACCCTGTGGGTAGCGCTAAGAGGAGAAAGACTAAATGTTTGATAGAAATTTGTGACTTCAAAGACAAAAGATGGTTTAATATAAAGGCCATTCAGAGTTCTTCCATCAGTATATCCTATTTCAGTGATGCTAGTTGAAACCATGCTTCTTCAATATGTTATTACACTGTAAAATCCAATAAGTAAACCTTACTTAAAAAAAACATGGAAACCGATTGCCTTGAAAAATCAGACTAAAGTGGACTGGGATTCTAAAACTGAGCTTACAAGCAATTCCTTAGTGTAGTGTATTAACACTACAGCAAATTCCTCTTTAACCTACCTAGGTATTGCAAGTGAAGTGTACTTTAGTTTTCATTCATAAAACTCGTGTTCTGAAGTTGAGGTAACTAAATCAACCAATTCCTCATATCTGGAATATGTAGTAACAGTTACTTGAACAGCAAGTTAATCTTACTTGGTGAAACCATGGAAACCGATTGCCTTCAATTTAGCAAGTAAATATTACTCATATACACAAGTTTGAATAAAAATAGGCTCTATTCTAAAATAATGACATTTACAACTGCATCAGGTACAAATACGGCTTTGAATTATTTATTATTCTTGTAAAAACAACAAAATTGTGTTGTTTTAATTTAAAAAAAAAAAAAAAAAAAAAAAAACACACATCCTAAAATGTCTTAAAGCAACACCAAAGAGTTTTTTGTACCTTAAAATAATGTTTCCAAAATCGTTTCAGTGGTTCATCAACTCGTAACAGGGTGAACGGCAATTATGCATTCGGGCCAAGGCCCCTCTATCGGCTATAACCGCACTATGTAAGTTTGCCAGATCGGTAGCGGATCTGTAGTTCGATGGAATGAGACATAAGAAACTACAAATTTGACTTGCATCTGATGTCGCAAATACATCGTACTTTTATAAGTCATGCAAAATATTCTACCTTGTCTGTGGACATCGTTATTTGCAAAGCCGGTGCTGGATAACCAAATAGCGTGCGTGCGACAGAGGGAAAGTTCTTTGGTGTTGCTTTAAATGGCACAATTTAGCTGTAGCAACAACCTACATCTTCCTTTTTTCTCCTTGAACATTTTATAAAAATCTTTTTTAAAAGGCCTGAAACTAAAATATACACACTTTAAGTATCTCAGTAGCCTGTACCAAATAAAAAACCAACACAGTAGTCTAACGTAAATTAACACAATACATGAAAAATACTGTCTTCTTAAAGGGATATTCCACCATTTGGAGAATTACACTCATTTTCCACCTCTCCTTGAGTTAAACAATTGATTTTCACCTTTCTCCAGTTCATCCAGCCGTTCTCTGAGACTGGCGATACCACTTTTAGCTCCAGCCTAGCATAGATCATTGAATCGAATTAGTCCATTAGCATCTCGCCTGCTAGCATCACGTTTAAAAGTGACTAAGATTCCCGGTAATTCCATGTCAAATCAGCCTAGAAAATCGCCACGTTTATTTTTCCGTTGGTCTTATCCTTGAAAGGAGACAAGTTTTAAATAGGAAAATTCCTGGAAATCTTAGTCACTTTTAAACGTGATAAGCTAATGGTCTAGTCAGATTCAATGACCTATGCTAGGATGGAGCTAAAACTTGTATCGCCAGACTCGGAGAACGCCTGGATGAACTGGAGAAAGGTAAAAATCAATTGTTTAACTCAAGGGGAGGTGGAAAATGAGTGTAATTCCTCAAATGGTGGAATATCCTTTAAACATCTCTTAAAACTTAATCAGGCCACCAATTTATAGGGCCAAATTCTAAATGACTTACCACCACAGCCTCAAAGGGGAATTCCGGTATGATATTGACCTTAAGTGTGTTGAAACATGATGCAGAATGTGAACGTATGTCTCATAGCTCATCTCGGCTTGTCCCCTGCACTCCGAAATCTGGCACTAGTTAGCCGATGCTACCAACAGCTTTTTCAATGGGGTTGCCTCGCATCGCCTAGCCATGCAAATAAATCACTGTTTCACAGCATTTACGAGGCTCAAAATATCTCCACACTTCATTGGTAGACTTCCGAGGGCCCTGACATTTAAAACAAGACATTGAGAACTTGGAAAAAGCACTGGTAGTTTATTTACAAGACTATTTATACAGACAGTACCTTAAGAAAGTTTACCGTTCGCAGCTATCTTGAATTTAGTCACGATAAGTCGAGCGACGAGTACGAATGAACAGGTATGATAAGTGATCAGATTCCAAAAATAATTCCGTGGAAATGCATGTATTCCAGTTGCTTCCAGTAGCAGCAACTGGAATCCATGCATTTCCACAGAATTGAGTTTACCAATGAAGTGTGGAGATACTTTGAGCCTCGTAAATGGTGTAAAACAGTGATTTATTTGCATGGCTAGACCGATGCCGAGGCAACCCCATTGAAAAAGCTGTTGGTAGCATCGGCTAGCTAGCGCCAGATTTCGGAGTGCAGGGGACAAGCCGAAATGAGCTATGAGACATACGTTCACACTCGGCATCATGTTTCAACACACTTTAAGTCAATATCACACCAGAATTCTCCTTTCAGTTTAGAACCATATAAGCTCAAAAAATAGAAAACATCTCAGCAGAAGATTTTTAAGACTTTGCCATTTTGGTGGTAGCTTGTTCTGACCCAAACCAAGCATCACCTTTTGAATGAAATTCAATGTATTTTTCATTGACTTGGGGTAATCAAGGTGTAAGGCATATGATAACCCAAACAAGATGCAGAGTGCCTCAGGCAAACTTTTGAGACCATCCATTACCAGCCTCCCCTCAATGATGATGGCTGTAAACACTGGCTCCAGTTGGATAAGAGTTGGATCAACCGGTGTGTCATCATCAATGACCGTCAGCAGCCCAAAGGAGACTTGTGCCCACACGTCCTCACCATCAGTAACCTGTAAAACAAATAGAAACACAAAGACAACAGTTAAATATATGACTGATTAGTTATTAGCGTCCAAACTGTACCTTGCTGAAATATAAAATAAATTAACAGTAATGCTGCTGCAAGTAATCCAAGCTTTGTGTTGATCTCTTGAGGATGTCATCAGCATGAAATGATACAAAAGATTTAGAAACATACAAGCAATTTTCAGCATTGTATTACATCCATGGAAACTTACCACTTACCGTAAATGGTGTAAACCAGTGATTTATTTGCATGGCTAGGCCGATGCCCGAGGCACCCCCATCGGAAACCTGTTGGTAGCATCGGCTAATAGCGCCAGATTTCGGAGTGCAGGGGACAAGCCGAGATAAGCTATGAGACAAAAGTTCAAGGTATCATGTTTCAACACACTTTAGGTCAATATCATACCGAACATCTCCTTTAAATGTTGAATACACACTAGTATGAAAATCACACAGCCCACTCTTCATATGGGCATGGAATGTTAATTTGAAATGACTACGCACATGTGTGAAAAAATCTGCTTCAGTGCAGGGCTCCCCATATGACTGAAAAGTGCATAAACAATCCATATGAAGACAAGGTATTGGTTGTTGCCGAATAAACCCACCATGTCTTAGACGATAATGCTTAAATAACTGACCTCTTTTGTCTGCCAAAAAAGTGCAATGCGTACATTTCCACTGCATGTTTACACTACCATCTTCTAAATTCGCAGCTAACCTTAACTTTGATTCTGTATTCACTACCTCCTGCTTTAAAATTCTAAATTAGCTGCCAACTTTGAATTGGACAGTAATTTACTAGTAGTTAAAGTTACACATTAATTTATCCAACTGTTAATGCAAAACATCTGTGGTGGGGTGGGGGGAAGAGGGGGCCATCAATCTAATGTTAGCTCCTTCAAACCAAAAACATGCCTGGGCAAAATAAAATCAGTTCACCAACATGTATATCCTTACAGCTTACCACAAAGTCTTCCGAAAGGAAAAGGTCTGATGTTTATTTTTTATCTTCTGAATGCTTTCAACAACGATTCTTCGGAAGAGCAAACTGAGAGGGCGAAAATTCAAATCACTCCAGCACAGTAACTTTAACGTCTTCCTTGCATGCTCCCACTTCTTCTTCTTCTTCTTCTTCCCTGCAGAAATACGCGCAAGGGCGCCTCCTAATGGTAGAAATTTGTCACTGTTGAGGTTACTTGTCTCAGACAAGTTGACCTCAGTCTTATTATGAAGTAACATGCTTTTTTCAACATGGAAGTAACTGTTACTTTACTCTAATCATTAAGATGCACACATTTGTTGCTGAAAGTAAGGTAAACAAGGTTAATGCAAGTTTACACAAGTGTTAGATTTTACAGTGTAGTATAAAGGACAGCCCTGACAATGGCAAATGAATGAACAATAGTGATCACTCTAAGGACAAGAATCTTTCTTTCTCTCCCCACAGAAATAGCGTAGTGCATCCACTATACTTGATCTCTGGTCTCAGGCTGATAGAGAACCATGTAAAATTCATCATAGAGCTCATTTGTTTTCAGGTTGTTGTAGTAAGGTTAATGTTGAACATATTTCACTCCTTACCCATCAGACCGAGAGAAACAGCACAGAAGAGACAGCACATTATAGTTGAAATGTTTTCCATTTAAATAAAAAATCTAGCTTCTAAAAAGATGGTTCACAATATTGCATTTTATTTCAATATATTTCTTTTTTTATGAGCAACCATCATGGAATTGTGTTAATTCCCTTTAATAGCCCCACAAATCTAGATATCACCCATGAATAGCTATTTCATCAACAAAATAATCCAACAATTCTGAAAGCACTGGAGAAGATTTGTGTTGGCAGTTTAATGTTGTAAGGTGAATGCCTCTGATCCACGTCCTCTTCCTGAATGTGCACTTCCTGCTTTTTGAGTATCCTGCAGTAATTTGATTTAAATGTCATAGCCTTCATGGTGGCTAAAAACTCGCACAGGGGAAGTAATACATTCACATTTCTGATCAACCAGGTGACATATGTTTGGCATGGTGTGGTAACTCTTGGATAGCCCATGCATGTGTTGTCACTAAACATGTAAATGCCAGACGGCTCACATGCTAATCATGACAAATCCACAGAGCACACATGCTCTATGCAGATGCTGAAGCAGAGAACCCTTCCTGAGTTTTGATAGAACCCTTCATGAGTGATAAACTCATATCTACAGGCAGCCGCCCCATGACCATGGTGAATGCATCAGTGTAATTTCTGCCTTTGGTTACTACCTTATTAATGTGAAATGACTAAAGCCTACTTGAACGCAGATATTTAAACTGTTTTCTGCAGTAGTCATTATAAAATACTGCCAAAGCATTCTAAATATAAAAACCTTGATTAATAGCCCAAGCTTCTATTTGCTTTTTTGTATTGGCAAACTTGGGATAGGCGTCTGAATGGGCCACGTTTTTAAGTCCTTTCACAACAAAACTGTTGCTCAGCAATGATGGAAAATACTGTCAAATTGATTATTTAAAACATTATGAATATTTGTGTACTTGCATATATATTCGGCTATTCAATAGCATATCAATTACAAATCATTCATTTCATCTAGCTCTGAGAGACAGTGTTTTATCTAGGCTAACCTCGTATACACACACACAGAGAGAGAGAGAGAGAGAGAGAGAGAGAGAGAGAGAGAGAGAGAGAGAGACCTTTATCAAAATACTGGTATTCTGAAAGGATGTGATCGAGGAGTGTTCTGACTTTATGTCCACTAAAGGTGGACAAAGTCACCACTTGCTTTCATCTCTCTTTACCATGCTGGCAAATCTGAATGAATTTGGCCATAGCCAACCTTGGTGCTCATGGTTTATGTACCATATACCAGTTTCTGAACTGAACAATTGAATAATGGAGAATCTAACCAATCTAACAGTCTATATAGCATGTCTTTATTTATTTTCTTATTTCATCACACGTCAAAACACACACACACACACACACACACACACACACACACACACACACACACACACATATCTGACTTTCTCCAACTTTTTTGCACACTTTTTTATTTATTATTTTTTGATTTCTCCTCCATCTACCCATGTCCTTGATTGCCTAGCCTTTCTGCCCCCCACCCCCACCCCACTCCACCCCCATCCCCAACACACACACACTTACATCATCACTGTCATCACTTCACATACATACAGCACTCCTCTACATACTTGCTGCACACTGCCCCCCACATACACAGCACATTGTCTTCTGGGATCTTCTCCAACACACATCCTCTACATACTTACAGCACACTGCCCCCACCTACCCACACACACACACACACACACACACACACACACAGTCACTGCTCCACTCCCGCCCACACACACATCTTCACTGTCATCACTCACATACATTACATACAGTACTCTGCTTGCAATAGTAAGTCCCTGACCCCCAACACACACACACTTACATCATCACTGTCATCACTTCACATACATACAGCACACTGCTTGCTACAATAAGCCTCCTCTACATACTTGCTGCACACTGCCCCCCACATACACAGCACATTGTCTTCAGGATCTTCTCCAACACACATCCTCTACATACTTACAGCACACTGCCCCCACCTACCCACCTACACACTACACACACACACACACACAGTCACTGCTCCACTCCCCTCCCGCCCACACACACATCTTCACTGTCATCACTCACATACATTACATACAGTACTCTGCTTGCAATAGTAAGTCCCTGCCCCCCCACATACACAGCACATTATTTCATCAGGAAGCTTCTCCAACACACATCCCCAACATACTTACAGCACACTGCCCCCCCCCCCAATACACAGCACATTGTCTCATGAGGAAGCTTCTCCAACACACATATTGCACACTGCCCTCTCCCCACATACACAGCACACTATCCCATCTCCCCTGTCATCCCCCCCCAACACACACACCAAGACCCCTGGCAGTTGGGTTAGCCCCTTGAGCCGTGGATCTGCCCAAGGTTTCTTCCTTGGTAAGGGAGTTTTTCCTTGCCCCTGTTGCTCTTGGGTGCTCCTTGTTGGTGCCCCCCACCCAATCCCAATCCTCCCCACCTTTTTATGCAGCCCTTGCCACTTAATCTACTAAACCCCTCTTCTACTGCACTTTTTACCCCCATTAATGCACAAATAGGCTGACACCAGACATAATTTCACTGCATTTCTTACTTCCAGTAACTATATGCATGTGACAATAAACTTCCTTGTATCCTTGTATCCATGACAGTTATATTCTCTAACTTTTGTGTGTGTCTGCGTCTAATCGGAACTCTTCCTTTAAGATTTTAAGGTTTCAAGGTTTTAGTATGTACAGTATATGCACATTGACTGCTAATACATGCTGTGGAATTGCTATTCTTGATACTGACATTGCAATTAAGTCATGGATTGCTGAAAATATCATGCTGTGTGCATAGCATACTCTATGTCCAGATGCACCCTGGGTATCTTGTCTTTCTTGTCACCAGAGATTTTTTTTTCTTGGCTTTGAGTCACAGTTTCAATGAAAATGCAACATAAAATCTTGGAAAAATATATAATGGAAATAAATATAGCTGTGTTGGGCAGAGCCATAAGCAATCCTACCGCAGTTTTCATACATATATATGAAATATTGGGAACTAATTTGAATCTACAGTGAGCACTATGCATGGCTACCGAGCTGCAAAAACCATGCTGTGAAAACAGGCGGTTCGAATATATTGGCACGTCATAGGGCTCATGAAGCAGAAACCCGCTGAGTAATTTGTTTCTGAAGATCTTGAGGCACATGAGTGTTTAACTGAGTTTGTCATTCATGATTTTTAGAAATTTTTTGGAAATGGCTTAATTAATGTACTCCATGACACGTTGCACCACCGTGTTCCGACATAATTAAATAGTTATGCAGTAAAATGTGAGAGAGGCAGATATATATTGAATATTAAAACAGTATGAGTGTTGCTGGTGAACTATAAATGGGAGTGCCTTATATAGAGGGTGGTATATTTTCAATGCAAATGAGTTATTGCTCTGATTATAATTACTTTATGTATATTATTGATTTTCCTACAATTTCAACCAAAGATGGTTTATGCTAATGCCAAATGCTTTTCATACACTGGTTACTAATCAGACATGTAGGCAGACATCCATTTCAAGCCATACCTCCAGCTCATTAGTTCCACCGGCAATTTCACCAGCCGGTCTCGAGTGTTGTGAGTTTCATGCTAAACAAAACCAGCTGAAGAAGAACACAATGGAAAAACTGGAGAACTTCATACAGTACCCATGGAATGCAGACCAGAGTGTGTTGTAAAATCATAACACTGTGGGCCAGATGTACTAATACTTTTGCGCCCATTTGTTTTTCCAACGTGCGTGTAAAAGCATTGCGAGGTATGTACAAACAGGCCGCAATGATGTAAAAGCGCAAACTGCCTGTTGTGGGAGCTGAAAATGGCTAATTGCGTTTTTCGTTTCATGCATATGCATTCATGGGAGGATCCAGGGAAAAGTGGGAGTTTAGTGTAAAAAGATGGGAGGGGAAGAGTAAAGAGCGGCTAGTTATGTATTCCGCGGTATGTACTGTACAAAGACTGCTCCTGAAAGCGCACGTCTATTCTGCGCCTAAATACTTCTGCCTTGTAAAAGCAGGTGTTAATCCAAATTGCAGTTCAATAAGTCAATAAGAGTACCTATCAAAGACGACAGAATCGCTATTTAGAGCACCAGTTTTGTAAGTATTTGTACCATCAAAAGCAACCTTAAAGGAACCATATGTAAGATTGTGGCCAAAACTGGTACTCCAATCAATTTGAAATTACTCTAGAGCGGTGTATCCCCTCCCCCTCCCCCCCCCCCCCCCAGGTTGGCAGAAACACTACTGACTTTGTGATTAGTAGATAGGTGGAGGGTGGCGTATCAGGCCAAAACACAACATGACATGACAAAACACAACATCAACATCAGTTGAGGGCTGCAACTTCACTTTTTAAATGACAATATCCTGGCCGGACTACTGTTGTCAGTGATATATTTGAAATGAACATGATTTCTTAATGTCTAGTGACATATCAAGGCCATTTTATGATTAATTGAAATACATTTCTTGCATACGGTTCCTTTAACTTTTGTTGGCCTTTCGAATGTCTTACTTTCACTTTCACGTCATTCACTTAAACTTTCCTACTTGCTAGATTTGTCCAATTTTCCATAGCCTACGTGCACAAGTAGTTTGAGTAGAACTACTGATCTTCATTATCTCCCTGCTTGTTGACATCTTATCATGTATGGTATTATTTCATGATCGCTAAACGTTTAATTCTTTTTAATGTTGTCATCAGTTAACTTCATTCAACTGCGCTTGTATGTAGGCTCTTCCGTTCAGTTGTGGAAGTTCGTAAATTGCGTTTATAGGCAGAGAAAGGCGCAGTTTACACTCTGGATTGAAAGTTTGATAAATACGACGGAAACTTGGGTCTGGCAGCGTTCACAATCAGCGGTTTGTCCATGACGCTGATAACGCTACGTTCGCAAATGTACGTACATCTGGCCCAGAATGTTGAAATGTTGTGGACTTTGGGCCAAATCAGACTCTCTTTGCCCTTTTTTCTTAAGCTTGCACAGTTCTCAAACAATATGTTGTTCAAGGTCGAAGAAGGATCCTCTGGCCCCTTCTATGTACCATATTCACAGTGTAAAATGGTGTGTTCTGTGAGCACACTGCAGGCTACTCAGAGGACACGTCTATTTTCTTAAATGAACAGGACCATTGATTCTTCTGTGGAACCGCCATAGACACCATTGGATGCACTTTAACTGTGTGACCTGACATTGTTTTTGCCTGGACGAGCGCCTGTCATCAAAAGTGAGCCATTTCCCAGTGTCCATCCTGGGCATAGTGGCCTTGTGTGCTCTTGTGATGGTAATCTGCTCTGTGGCTACATCCCTCTGACCTTTTGACCCTGATCTTCATACGCCCCTGCTTGCCCTGTGCCTGAGGTGGCCAAGTGGGTGGACAATCAGTGGCCTGCTCAAGCTGTGTCAGGTTCATCAGGGCATCCTTTTTTTTTACATCCTGTTTGAAAGAACATGCTTTTATGAATATAGAGGGGCATTTTGGCTTGTGCCTTCAGAAGAGGGCCATTATTTAACATCTGACTCTTCTGAAATGTTGGCCAAGAGATTTATTTTTAGAAATTCTGTTCAGAAGCGCTGGTACTCATAACAGATGCCATGTAATCTGTTGCTGTGTGTTAAGTCTTCATTTTAATTTCAGTTTTCAGTTAGGCTACAGCTATTCCATCTGTTTCTGTGTGAGATAAAGTGTATTTTCATCTTATTTTAGTAAGTATGAATCCATGTGGGATCTGGACAGAAATACAGCATGTCTAATGTTTTCCCCAGTTAGAATAGGCTATAATGAAGGAAAGATGATGGAAGGTTATAGGATAATAGAAATGCATTATGCTTTCCATTATGATTTCCATTATAGAATTGTGCGAGTAACCCAATAACCCCCCAACCCCCACCCTCCAATAATAAAACAATAAGAAGAATTTATGAATGAGCTTCTGCCTGCACAATAAGGCATAAAACTTTAACAGACTGTTGCTGCAGGCAAAGAACAATATGACAGCACTCCAACCTATCATGTTGTATTTATAAAATAGATTAGCAAAAAATTGCTGCCCAGCGCCCATCCTGGGGCAGACACAATTGGACCCTGGAAAGTAAAACCATCTGTCTGCCTAAGAGCCCCATCACCTCAGTGGCCACAAAGGGGACGACGAGGCGAAACCGGTGACAGACGAGGATAATTGGTGCAATTGGTGTGACGCAGCCTGGGCCAGCGTAGCGGTGAGGGCTCGAATGGATCGCCTCACACCTCCCACTAGGCTGGCGCTGCCATGGCTGTGTAATGGGAAACACAGTGAAAGAGCACAGGGCTGGACGAAGATGGATGTGTACCATCACCTCCCACATCGGCCATACACACCCTTTAAGGAAGCAAGCCATTGACTTTTAACGTAGCATGGGTGAAACATCTTCGTTTTTGTTCAATTTTTATTTATTCTAGCATCACTTCTAACAGTGGTCATTTTTCGGAGACATTAAGCAAGCATTTGCATTTGAGCTTTCTGTCGCAGTATGCTGTTAGATATGTCCATCTACTTGAGGGAACAGGACCAAACAATAAACAACGAACCTACCTGCCTGACCCATTCTTTCACCTTTGTGCGTCCATGCTCTTATGGAACTGGTTTAGATAGTGTTTGATTCGTTCGTTACATGTAAGGTTGCTAAAATAAATACATACTATATGTATATGTTTCTGCTTGATGGGCACTTGTTGAATATGAATGGTTAAGGCCAACAGGATATACTACTGCATGACACAGGCAAAACAACACAACATCCTAAAATGGAGGATAAAACACTAATGTTTTATCCTCCATTTTAGGATAAAAGCAGCAAAGGTTTCAAACAATGAGATGATGCTCTTGATTATTTGAAAACAATGTAATGTTGAAACCTTAAAGGAAAATTCCGGTATTTAGCACTTTGAGTCCCTTTTCTGGTTTGTTTTGGATGAACTAGAGTGGTGGACACTGAAATTTTGACGATTGGTCCTGTCTCGACTTTTCTGACTCGTTTTGAATCGCCTTTACTGCTTCAGAGTGGCTGCCTACAGGTATGCACAAACATGTCCTTAAAACAACCCTTAACGTTCGTTTTCAAAACCATGCAACTCACCAAGTGGTTAGTGGTGTTTGTTGATTATTAAAATCAAATATATCGGCGCAATGTATGATTTCCAGACGTCTTATTTGCTATTATGGAACTATTTTTTCAGACACAACCACATATAAACTTCCGCTCAATATTTGAGCCTGAAGCATACTAGACAGTAAAAGAAGGTCTCGCGGAAAGACTACAACCAAATGTAAACAACCCCGTTTCCAGTGGCGCAGTAATATCAATGTGCAATGAGTCTTCCAACAGAGATCAATGGGATTTTACAAAATGCCAAATAAAACACGACAGAAACTGTATGTTAAGGGTTGTTTTAGGACATGTTTGTGCATGCCTGTAGGCAGACACTCTGAAGTAGTCAAAGGCGATTCAAAACGAGTCAGAAAAGTCAAGACAGGACCAATCGTCAAAATTTCGGTGTCCACCACTCTAGTTCATCAACAAACCAGAAAAGGGACTCAAAGTGCTAAATAGCGGAATTTTCCTTTAATTTGTATTATTATTCTCTTTCATTTGCATTTAACGTTGAGATCTTTCTTTACAGCTTTGTTACAATGGGAGATTGATTTGTTACTTTTTATTGCTCAGCAAGCCTGAACTTTGTATTTTAATTTGTGTGAACTGGAATTATACCTGCCAACATTTCCCTGAACTAGTACTCATGCAATGGTAAGACTTGTGCAATGTACCAGTTTGGTAAGCTGCAGATACTACAGAGTTTTCTCTGGACCTGATAAGCCCCCTAGGCCAACTCTGATCTCTGTCAGTGGGATATTCCTGCACATTCTATTTGTATCTTTTGGTGCATAATGCATATAAAACAGTTTTTTTCCTGTTCAGCTTTTAAGGGAAAGTACTATTTAACTGCTATTTTAGCTGATGACAGAAAAAGCAGTGAAATAAATATCTAATATCTAAAAATATGCTAATTCAACAGGAAACATTCTAGCCTCTCTCTCTCTCTCTCTCTCTCTCTGTAGCCTATGGAATACAGCTGTAATTCCATTGAGTACAAAACTGACCTGGCTCCAGTGCTTTCCCAGTGGTAGAGAGTGATCTGATGACGGTTGATGGTGATAAAAACCACACATGATTGCTCACTACATTTAGCTGCAACATATTAATTGGCAAGTTTTTAAACATTTTCAGACCCAAGTGGGTGAAAAAAAGTTACCACTGAGATTTCATTACCACTAAATATAATAAAAAAAATGTTATTTTTACTTTGGGTACCATCTTGTATTACTGTTTTAAAGCACAACATGGTTTGCGGTTTGATGCCATAGCGGTGTGAACCCCCCGTGTGTAGGTGTGATTTTCATGTAAATTAAAGACGATAGCCATCTGTCAAGGTCTCTACCACCAGCCGCTCCTTCTGACTGATCAGCAGTGAGGCAGACAGAGAGGGACAAGTTGCTGGCTGCCACTCACAGTTGTGTGGACTCGCCGTGTGGCAGAGGGACTCTTAGAGGACAAAGACCAGGGGCAGACAGAGAGGGTGCTCACAGTGGCAGGTTTCTTTTCTGTCTCTAGAACGTGAGATGTGTTGCTAATATTCCAACATGAACACAAATAGAATAATCGGTTGTCTGTTGTTGCTATGATATGTTATAGTTAGCTAGATAGCAAGCTACCTGGCATAGCAAAGATAGGTAGCTAAGCAACAAGTTGTGTGCCTTGCTTCTTTGTATAACCAGGATAGGTAGAAGCACAGTCAAAGTGTAAACATGGTCAGGGACAGGGTAAAGTCATCCATCTAATTTTGTCTGGTCAGACACCAGAGGAATCAAGATAAAATTTCAGACAAAGCGAACTAAATACTCCAGACCAGCTTGTGCATGAGATCTCTTCCAGGAGAGTCTCCGTTGTACTTAATGTGCAATGACTCTCCAACTTCTCAGTCACACACCATCTGTAGCACACTGGGGCAGATTCAAGTTAGGACCAGTACAGATTCAAATGTAGAGAAGAAGAAGTCTAACTTAATGGAGATATTTTAGTAGCAGCATTTGAAGTCAGTGCTTTGCCTGCATTGCCACAGTCTAGGTATAAATTGGTAGGGCCCTATCTTGCACCCTGGCGCATGGCGCAAAACTCGTTTTTTCCACCCGGCGCAAAGTTTATTTTCTTATTTTGCACATTTATTTTTTAAACAATGCGCCCAGGGGTGTGGCAATTAACAACCTAGGGAGTGGCCTAGCGCATTGTCTAAAAATCGCTATTGTACACCACCTAAAACAAAGTCTATGGCGAGTTGTTTATAAGTATAAGTATATATACTCTTTTGATCCCGTGAGAGAAATTTGGTCTCTGCATTTATCCCAATCGGTGAATTAGTGAAACACACTCAGCACACAGTGAACATACAGTGAGATGAAGCACACACTAATCCCGGCGCAGTGAGCTGCCTGCATCAACAGCGGCGCTCGGGGAGCAGTGAGGGGTTAGGTGCCTTGCTCAAGGGCACTTCAGCCGTGCCTACTGGTCGGGGTTCGAACCGGCAAGTCTCCGGTTACAAGTCTGAAGCGCTAACCAGTAGGCCACGGCTGCCCCTAAAAAGCAATGTTTTAAGTACACTTTAATGAGTTGCGTGAATTTTAAGAGCGCATTGTCAACAGTCATATTGGCGGGTGCACAACGCACCATCCTTCTATCATCCATGAACGCACTCCAGCGCACGTCCATGCAAAATATTACAAATTGCACGATTACAATGGGAAACATAATTAGAATAAAGATATAACAAAATACTGTACATCTCATGATGAGTAGTTATTCACCATCATTTGCAAATTGGTAATGACGGTTTAAAGTGATTAGGGGAGAGGCGAGAGACACGTTTGGAGCACAGCTGAAGACGCACTCACGAGATATAAGCAACTCCTCTGCAGGATAAACGTTGTTTTATTCAGTCATTTGAACAATATTAGGGTAAGTGTTGCTTTTTCCAGCCTATGTTTTCGATAGTAACCCATAGTCAGTCAATAGTGAAAGCAACGTATAACTGTCTTGTCGTTGACTGACACCATGATAAAGTTAGTTTCACTTTGCCAATGAGTTCAAATAATGGACGAGTGCAAATGCATAAAGGCTTTAGTAAAGCAAAAAAAGGTTTAGTGGAATGACTGTTTCATACGGTCCCGCACACGGACTCCTTCAAATGCGCCGTTGACTGTCATAATACCGATGCATTCTTTGATGTTGCGCTTTGCGTTGGTAAAGGGAATGACAGATGTCATTCTCATTGGTTTAAATGATGTTACGCCCCAAACACACCCATGACTGATTAAGAAACCTAGGAACACCTTGTTGCAGCATACGCTCGACGTTTGATAACGAAAACACTCCCAATGTGGACTGGACATCCTACTAAATTTGAATAAGCTTTTGACTAGTGACGATGCGCTTTAGACTGTCATGATAGGGCCTGTATAATCTAAGTACCCAGAAGCTCGCATCATAGGGCCCGTAGAGTTAATGGTCCAGGTGTCTAGGTCTTTCAAAAGCCAACATAAGAGATGCAGGCTTCTCACAAAAGAAGAGGCTTTGCTCTTATGCAATGCAGAATTTCACCCATTTGTGGTGCACATTTCAAGGTCCTATAGTTGAACATGACAATAAATGTCCCCCAAGGACAAACCATTGGTATCCACAAAAGAACTAACAGACACTATAAAGACAAGTTTGGAGGTTGTGTGTCTGCTCTACTGTATGTAGCTAGGCCTAAGAGTGCACAGTGCATCACCATCCCACAGTACAGTCACTGTAATGAGTTGCGGGAAGTGGTGAGAAGACAAATGCCTGTGGACACCCTCACTCTCCAGGTGCAGTCACACAGACCCACACAAGAGAGGATGCAGCGAGACGCCTACTTTACCTAGCTGTACAGGTACAGCTAGTCTCAAAGCAACTCCCCTAGTCTCAAAGCAACGTTAGTCAGTGGGCTTAGACAAAGGAGATAGATGTGATGCAGACAGCTGGACCTCTGGCTTTCTCCATTTCACCTCATTTTTAAGTCGCAACAAAACACTTTTTAAAGCTTTCTGGGAATGGAGACCCAACTGAATCCTTTTGTACTGCCTTGCAGACAGGAAAACAGAGCTGCTCTATAAGTAAGATTCCTCACATTAGCCTGAGCTGTGCAACTTTTAAATGAAAATGTATTCCATTTAATCCCGAGTCAGTTTTACATTAAGCGACCCCTTCATTCCCTGGGAGATGTGAAGAGACAAGGGAATCACTCATCATTCTGTCTTCTGTCTGCATTTAAATTTAGAATACAACACATTAATGTTTTTAGTTATTCATGAGAGTGAATAATTTGTGATTATATAAATTTAGAACATGGACATTTGTCATGCTAAGTAAAAGTTATAAAGTGGGATAAAAAAAAATAAATCACAGCAAGAATTACTCGCTTCTCACATCACTCGTAAACCACAGCTTTCCAAACAAACCACTCTTGATGTATTTTAAATCAATGGTGACGAGCCCTCACACCCAAGTAGGGAGCCAAACAGACTGGGCCAACATTAGAATAAGATGTGGATACTGCCCTCTATTCTCGCCAGGGAGCAGGATGGGTAGCAGGACACAGCCGGGTGGAGGTCTCTGGAGAGAGGCTGGTGGCGCATGACTCATTCTTCAGGCAGCCTCACGCCTGGTGGATTCCATTAATAACCATCTGAACCCTGTTTGGGCTATGCTGCCTGATATCTGCCTCTGCTTGGAAAAAAGAGAATATCCATCTCCAGATATCTTTAGAAAGTAGACCTTGGACTTGTACTCATACATGTGCATTGTAATAATTCAATAATGGTTAAAAAAACAGTTAATGATACAGTAGGTGCTCTTACTGATCAGACATTCAGGTTGAACATAAGTTGTCCCTCTACTAATCCAACTCAGAGTCTTCACATTAATTGAATGAGACAGAGGGAAATCAGCTTGATTGAGCGTGTGCATGGCAAAACCAGGCATGATGACGGCAAATATTTTGCAAACCCAGAGTGATTGTCTTCCACATGAGCCCCACAGATTCGATGCTCGTTGGGTTATCTATTTGTGTATGTGTGTGGGAAGCCTTGGCAGAGTATTTATGAAATATCTCCAGAGCGGCACAGCGGGTGACTAAACAAGACCCAAAGTCAGCCGTCAAGGCTTAGCTCTGTAATGCTGCCCAGAACTGCAGAACAAACCCGACTTTGAGTCAGGCTTTTTCTCCTTTCTTGCTTTCTTTTCCCATCCAGGGGACACAACAGAAAGGCAGCTCTGACACTGAATCAGAACACAGACAGACCACATAACCAGTCTTGCACCATGGGAGAGGCTCAGGACTACAATAGCGCCGTGTTCAATGCCAGTCTGACTCCACGTTCCCCTGAGACTTTTTTTTTTCTCGCTCTTGCCTTAAAGCTTCTATTACACATTTACATCTCCCACTTAATCCTGAAACTGTAAATGAAAAGAAAGTTACTTTTTTGTAAGTTTCACTTAATGGGGAAAGGTTTCACCCTGGCTTCACTGGTATTAGCACATGTATGTCCTGCGGTTTCACCCCTAATATTGGACATGAATTAATCAAGGGCAATTGGTCAAAGGCAGTTGACATACATGTGAATGGACCGCATCAGCACTGGGAATGGACCAGGGTCTAGTGTCTTAAATCCCCGACCCACTGTGTCTCAAATCCCATACCTCAGCCATATTAATGACTTGATATGTGGAGGCTACCAGTTAGCTCCACTGGTTGGCAGCATAATGATGCATTGTGTCTCATTACTGCCAGCCCCAATAAATTTAACATGTTAACAGTTCCCTTTTTAGATTAGGAGGAACAAAGGGATGAGGTGTCAAAAGCCATTCATTCCGAAGGCTCTTTAGGAGACTGCCTTCTTCCCTGTGTGACTCATTTGGTGTGACATCACAGAGTCCGGATAAGGCAGATGTAAAATGGGAGATGAAGCAATGACAAATTAATGAGTGTGTAAGAGAAAATGGCCGGGTTTCCTGTTTCAGTGACAGAGGCTAAAATGACTGATTCTGAGGGGGATTCGTAAAAGTTTCTGACATGCAGTTTAAGTGTGGTTGCCTCTCTTGGCAAACTGTCTCTGTTGGTGGAACTTCTATCTTTAATTTGCTTACCGACCTACCTACGACCGACATACAGCATCCCACAACCCAGGGAACTAGGTTCTTGCACTAGGGTTAGAATAAATTAGGTTTCCTGAATGAATTAGTAATCGGACACCAAGACAGGAATATTAGCTGCAAATGTATGTAAAAATACTAGCGGCTAGTACATATGTTTTCTGAACTTGAATAGCCTCAATCATTTTTAATATTCAATTATGTAGTTAATTTCAATTTTGCACATAGTAAGATTAACATTCTTCCTGTTGCCTTTTTCAGGGATGTGGACATCATATTATGTACTGTATCACATGCTGTACAACATTACATTGGGAGTTTGATGTATGAAAAAACAGAATCTGTATTGCACTTGTGAGCTCAGGGTGATGGCTGTCATATGTTAGATAGTGTTTACAGTCAGGCTCAAATATGATTCTAGAAATCTTGCCATGAATAACTAGAATTACCGCGTTACGGTGGTATGCTTCCACAAAGCCGTGATTTTCAGATATTTAATTGGCAAGGCATGTAATATATAGATTATACAGTTGAAAGGAATCTAACCAATTCCCCTTTAATCCAAGTTCATACCAAAGACATTCTTGAGATATTGCATTACAAGAAAGGGACATACATGTGGTCACAGTGACCTTGAAATTTGACCTTTGACCTCCAAAGTCAAATCAGTTCATCTTAGAGTCCAAATAATTATATCCACCGAGCTTGAGATATCGTGTTTATGAGAATGGGACATCCATGTGGTCACAGGGATCTTAAACTTTGACCTCCAAAATTAAATCAGTTCATTGTAGAGTCCAAGTAAACATTAAGACTAATTTTGAAGCAGGTGCCTAGTGAATGAATGTGAATGTAATCTTTACAACTCATTTAAAAATGTGTTGCAAGGCATAGAAAGTCCTCACTTTAAATAAGCTCACAAAATATCATTAACTAACCACTTGTAACCCCTGAGTTAATCATGAATTATAGTATTAGGAAGTGGTTTATAAAATATGTATCCTCACCCTAACTAATCATTAGTGCATGTGTATATTGCATAATTTATTAAATATTAATAATAATTCATAAACATATTTTAGATATAGGCTTATTTACAATGAACAAACCATTTATAACTGTGTGTACAAATACTTTATTTATGAGAATTAACATAGGAACAGTGCTTTACAAATGATGAACAAAGCATTTTGTAATAGTTTGCAACTGGTTTATAATAATAAAATGATTTCATTATAAGTGGTTGTTTCATTACTTATTAAGTATAAATCATGTACTTACAAACATATTTTTTTGGATAGGCTTATTTACTATGAACAAACCATTTAAAATTGTGTGAACAAATGCTTTACTGATGATAAATTATGTATGAACTGTGTATGAAATTATGTATGAAGAAATTACTAATGATGACCAAACCCTAATAAGTAACAAAGGCTTAATAAATGATGAATTGTGTGTAGTTATTATAAAGTGTTACCAGGGAGGGCAGTGAAGCACCAATAATCCTTCCAGCTGTGTTCACTATGCGCTGCAGGGCTTTCCTGTTGTATTCAGTGCAGCTTCCGCCCCACACAGCGATACAGCTGGAGAGGATGCTCTCAATGGTGCCTCGGTAGAATGTGGTCATGATGGCTGGTGGAGCACTTTCTCGCCTGAGTTTCCGCAGGAAGTAGAGGCGGCGCTGAGCTTTGATGCAGTGATGCAGTGATGCAGTGTTGGTGGTCCAGGAGAGGTCTTCACTGATGTGCACCCCCAGGAATTTGGTGCTGCTCACTCTCTCCACCACAGCACCGTCGATGGTCAGTGGCAGATGTTGGGTGTGACCTCTCTGGAAGTCAACAACAATCTCCTTGGTCTTGCTGACGTTCAGCAGGAGGTTGTTGTCCCTGCACCACGTGGTCAGAAGGTCGCCCTTGGTGGTGAGACCCACCAGAGTTGTGTCGTCAGCAAATTTCACTATGTGATTGTTGCTGTAAGTTGCAGTGCAGTCATGCGTCAGCAGGGTGAAGAGCAGCGGACTGAGCACGCTGCCTTGGGGGGCCCCCGTGCTCAGTGTGATGCTGCTTGAGATATTGTTGCCAACACATACTACTTGAGGCCTCTGACAGAGGAAGTCCAGTAGCCAGTTGCAGAGGTAGGTACTGAGTCCCAGTTTGTCAAGTTTGCAGAAGAGTTGTTGTGGTATTATGGTGTTGAATGCAGAACTGAAGTCTATAAACAGCAATCTCACATATGAGTCTCTTTTTTCCAGGTGGGTGAGGGCTGGGTGGAGGGCAGAGCAGATTGCATCCTCTGTGGACCGTTTGGCTCGGTATGCAAACTGGAAGGGGTCCAGGGTGGGGGGGAGAATGGATTTGATGTGTGACATGACAAGCCGCTCAAAGCACTTCATGATGATGGGTGTCAGTGCCACAGGGGGGTAGTCATTGAAGCAGGATGGAGCAGTTTTCTTCAGCACAGGTATGATGGTGGCAGCTTTGAAACATGATGGGACGATGGCTTGCTTCAGGGAAGTGTTAAAGATGTCTGTGAAGACATCCTTAAGCTCCTCTGCGCAGTCCTTCAGCGCACGACCTGGGATGTTGTCTGGGCCTGTTGCCTTACGGGTGTTGATAGCAGCGAGTGTCCTCTTCACGTTGTCGGCAGAGAGGCACAGGGGCTGCTCAGGTAGAGGGGGAGGGGTCTTCTGTGGGCAAGTGCTGTTTCTTAAGCTATAGGCCAGATGTATGTACATTTGCGAACGTTATCAGCACCATGGACAAACTGCAGATAGCGACCGCTGTGAGCGCTGGTATTTATCAAACTTTCACTTCATCGGGCAATCTGTACCTTTCTCCGAATCTCCGCCTTTCTCCACCCCCTACCGCAATTTATGAACGTCCACAAACGAACGGCATAGGCTACATACAAGCGCAATTGAATGAAGTTAACTGATGACAACATTAAAAAGAATCAAAGCGATCATGAAATAATACAATACATGATAAGATGTTAACAAGCATTGAGATAATGAAGATCAGTAGTTCTACTCCAACTACTTGTCCCCATCGGCTATAGAATATTAACCTGACTCTCGCCAGATGAATTTCGTTCCGCCTAGCTCCACTCATCCATCTGGGACCAATCCATTGGAGTGCTGCTTCAGAAGGCTGGGCCTAATCAAAAAATGCTTGCATATGATTGAATAAGCCACTTGTCCGTCATCTATTGACGTGCTACTTCAACCACTCACATCGAAGCCAACCTGTGACGCTGATAACAGTCTCACAGTCGCTTCTACGCTATGTCACATCTATGAAACTCCCGCCCTGCGTCCTGATTGGCTGTACCATAAAATCGGGTACAGAAATCACTCTCAATGGAAGAGGTCCCAGATGGATGTGAGTGAAGCTAGGCGGAGCTAAGCGGAACGAAATTCATCTGGCGAGAGTCAGGTTAATGGAATATTGGTCAAATCTAGCAAGTAGGAAAGTTTAAGTGGATTACGTGAAAGTGAAAGTAAGACATTCGAAAGGCCAACGAAAGTTAAGGTTGCTTTTGATATAGTATAAGACGTAAAACTGGTGCTCTAAATAGCGATTCTACTGTCTTTGAAAGGTTCTTTTATTGACTCATTGAACTGCAATTTGGATTAACACCTGCTTTTACAAGGCGGAAGTATTTAGGCGCAGAATAGACGTGCGCTTTCACGAGCAGTCTTTATACATACCGCGGAATACATAATTAGGCACTCTTTACGCTTCCCCTCCCATCTTTTTAAGCTAAACTCCCACTTTCCTCTTGACCCTCCCATGAATGCATATGCCTGGCACGGAAAAACACAATTTTGCCATTTTCAGCTCACGCGACAGGCAGTCTGCTCTTTTTCCTCAGTGCGGCCTGTTTGTACATACCTCGCCATGATTTTACGCGCACGTTGCGAAACAAATACGCCTGAAGTGGGCGCAAAAGCGTTAGTAGCCTACATCTGGCCCATAGTGTTCACAGGAATGGGACTTTTATGGTCGTAGTGACCTTGAACGTAGACATTTGGTCTACTCACTCTAATCAGTTCATCTTTGAGTCTTGAATTTTAAGCACTTGCCATGAAGTGTTCTTGAGATATCACATTTACAACATACGGACGCACAGACGTACAGAAGTATGAAAATAACTGGAAGTAACCGGAACACATAATGCCACCAGCCTTTAAATGAATGGTAAAAGAAGTGGAAAGTTGACATACATAGAACCTTCACTTCTTTTACAACTACATCTCATTGTCATTTCAGTGGAATAGAGCATCCGTGCTGCTGTGTAGGTGGATAGATCTGTATTCAACATGAAAAAAAAAAAACATGTACAGGAAGCGCTTCATTAAAAATGTAGCTAGCAGTGTTTTATTGATGGAAGTCCTTAAAAACCTGAGCTGTGTCACACAACAGTCACGAGGGTTAAAGACTTATTCACATCAGAAATGCTGATATTCAGGCTTTTTAATGGCTGTTTTGCCCTTAGCCCATTCATTCTCACACTGGTGCACGATGACACAGAGGGCAGTCTTCCCATGTCCAGATGCATCTCTTGGAGAGATGAAGGACCCCTGTTGAGGACACCCAGCAGGAGTGACCCGATTCTCCCCCCTCCACACCAGGTTGCCACAAACAGCAAATAACCTTCCTGGAGGAAGCAAATAATGCTCACAACTCAGCCAACATGTCATATGAATGTGTGTGTGTGTGTGTGTGTGTGTGTGTGTGTGTGTGTGTGTGTGTGTGTGATTTATATCCATTTGACTTGTCTTCTATAAAACACGCCACTGTGGCACTGCCCCTGAACATGCGAAAACTGCATTAGCAGCGAGGCTAATTGATTTCTATATACCTCACAGTATGCATACTGCTGCTTGCTTCGCCAGATTTATTTCTGTCAGTAGCGCTCCCTTGAGTTTCATTCATCAGAGTGATCAATGATTTGTGGCAAATCCAGGATAAACAACAAATCAGTTAGAGGTTCAGTCATTAAGGAACATGGAACAAGGAACATTTATACTGCTACCTTTACCACGAATGTTTCTAATGAAATGTACCGTATCTCTTCTCTGAAAGTCTGTCTGTGAGTTGATGTTAGGCTGTGACGCCTGTGGCTTGAAGTTCAAAATCTGTCAGATTTTTCCTCGAGATTCCCTATCTGTCTTGTTTCACACACATATTATGCCTCAGTTAAGGCGCTTCATCTTCTACTCTGCTATACACCACTGCCATTTCTGATCATATGATATGAGGCATAGTGGCACTTGTGCCGCATTACTGTTTTCATAAGGAACCCCTTGAAGTCTCTTCACATCGATAGTTCATCTCTTCAGACAGACAAGGCGGAAAGACATCCGCCCTTAAGCACTGCCTAGTTAAGTTCTTCCCGACAAGAGTTCAGCTTGTTATTGTAGTTAAATAGTTTCACTTATCCACCGTCATTACTTATCAATGTATAATGGGAAATATAGAACACTGACTCTGGAACAAGATAGCAAACTTTGGGACCAGAGAGGGAGAGAGAGAGTTTTAATGGAGGCTTTGTTTTGAGCTCAGATCACTCAGTTATCTCTACAAATAAGAAAGTGTTTGTTGTTGTGATTATCCTGTTCACTCTTCCTCTTTCAGTCTTTGTCTGCAACATAAGAGTTTATTTAAGCTGGTATGAGAGGGTCGGCTCTTTTATTTGAAAAAGACAGCAGCAAACACCGATGCACAGGTAGCTACTGGTAATATCTACCACATAATGTACATGGCAAGCCCAAAGTACTGCAGTGGAGCTGGCTCCTGGTGTGAAGTAAAGGGAAAATGCTGACCAGGAGACTGAAGCAGCACCTGGACCGAGACCAGGAAGCTCTTGACTGACACGGTTCTGAAAAATATATGAAGAGTATACATTTGTGATGATGTAAATTTCAATCAAATGGAATAATACAATTGCTCAGAAAATTGGATATGGTTCTCACTTCTTCCAGCTGCTGTTGGAACCATGGCTATACCACACCTTTTAGAATCATCGGTCAAATATGGCTTATTTATAGAAGGCAAACAATAATGGTCCTGGGCAGCTCGTCATCATTGGGTAGTAAGGGATGGATTACCTTTATTTGAAGTGGCTTATGGACTATAGCAAAGTTATGAAATTTCTACAGCATTTCATAAACAGATATGTATTTGTCCCATTGTTTGATGGAATGTTGAAGCATCATTTGATTTGTTGGCCATAACTATTTCACAGACAACCGTTTGTTTTTGGATTGGATTTTGGATTGCTTTGGATATAGATTTTGGAATGGATTTTGTTATTCTGTGCTATTGAATGTGATAGTCAATGCGATTTAGTGAGATCTTTGAGATCTTGGACATGAGACATAAGAAATGCATAACATCCGTGTTGTGGGACTTGACAGGTACACCTAGTGGAATATCAGAGACTCTGCTGACAAATGTGGACTGGTAATTGTGAAATATAATTCTGAGGAAAGAATAATTTAACACTCCAGACAAACACCAAGAAGAAAATCAATCTAGAAAGAGAGAAACCAGCCACACATACCCATTTTTTATTTTAAATTACAAACAAAAATGTCACCCCATCATCTCAGTTTCAAAACAATCATATCGGAATTCCATGAGAATCTTTATCCATATTTATTATTTTATTTTTTTACATATTTATTTATTTATTTAGCAAACTAACCGTTTTACATGGGATATGGTAAGTGTAGCTAGTACGTGCTGAATGGGTTGTAATGTAGCCTACATCGTTTCGACATGAGTAAGTTACACATAATTCTTTATACCTGCCGTGTTAATAAAATTATTGAATGGCCTGTAAATTAATAACTAGATGTAACGTCAAGGTGTGATTAGGCTATCTGTCTTTCCCATTAGAATCAATGATATATGTATGTTTTAACTTGTTTTCCGCTAAAATGGGGCGTGATGCATGCGCCTTTAGTAGGGGTATGATGATGGGGTATGATGATGCGCCTTTAGTAGGCTACGTAAAGGCATGCTGCACACACTTGTTTGGGCTTACGAGCCGGCCAAAGAGTAGATTCGTACAATAAACACTAACGCAGTTCTGAACTCCCGGTCAGGTGAATGGTGTTTTAAATTGCTGTGGACACCGATGCCGACATGAGTGCGATGCACTCTGCTTTCGACATTCATTCGGCGCTGATGTGTGTGGCAAGTGACAGTGCACCATAGACTGTAGGCCTATAAAATGGCAGTGCACTCATGTCGAAAAGTTCCTTATTTTCAACTGAACTCAAAGATAATGAATATAGTATTTTATGTTTGTTATGCCCTTTATTAGCTATATTTCTGAAGAATATATTGTGTTGCCTCAGGTCTGCTGCACATCTTTTGAAATTTGATTTGAAATAATCAAATAGACCTACGTCTTAAAGTTAAGTTAATGAAGTAACTTGCTTTGCTTTCATTTGAATCCTAATCAAGATACACAATAATTGCTTTATATTGTTAACATGGACTCCTGGAAAGTTCAGAAATGCAAAATAATAGAATTTTAATCATGCGATAAAATATGTGATTAATCGTGATTAACTATTCAGCGATTAATTGTGATTAACATTTTTAATCGTTTGATAGCACTAAACGAAATATAATATAAACACAAAATATATTAGCTAATTAGGTGTGGAAAAGAAATGACATTCTCAGGGTAAGATGTGAAACGCTTCAGACAGACAGAAGCCATAAGGTTGCTGCCAAGTGAATACATAAGGAGGCTCCATGGTATTACCTTTAGCAGCAGTGGGTCTATAAATGTGTGTGTGGATGGTGGATTGGAATAGTCTCACTGTCTCTGATTACTCATTTCACTCTACTCTTGGAAGGCTTGTGTTTTCATCATTATCATTTAAATGATTTGTTAGATCAGAGTTTCATGTTAAACTCTCTCAGTATTAAAATACTTTAGTTGCACATCCCAATGTGTTTAGCTAATGCAGACAAAAATCGTCATTTTCCTCATGCACCCTGCTAGCGATGCTTCTGTGCAGCCAATCAATGATTTCCCATGAGAGAACTTTTTCATGAATATCTTTGCAAAAAAGGATCGTCTGGCGTTGTGTTCGAAAGTGACTCTCTTGGTTGTGTCCTCTCTAATCATTAAAACGAGAATGGATTACAAGCTCCTGGGCTGATTTGCTATTTACTCAACTTAATAACCAAGGTGATAGCAAGATAAATACACAAGTATCTCAGCATAACAATGGGCAGGACATCAAACAGTGGCTGCAGCCTTAACCTGCTTGTATGACCTTTGTACTAACACTGCATGATATGACTTGTGAGAAAATTGAGCACCTGTTGCGGCATGGCGTATGTGAATGGGAAATAGATATTGGACCCCCACAGGAGCCGATACACATGAAAGATGGGGGGCTCTTTAGCATCCTCTAGACATTTAAATGCTAATAGGTATACACAGGTCCTTTAAGGTGCAATTAAAGGGAGACATTGTGATATTACTAACCATGTATGCATGTTGTGCATCGATGTGTTTACGGCTGTAAGTCCTCATTCACCCTGTGTGAAATAGAGGCTGTATTCCCTTCTAAACATTCCATTAGGAGGGGAATACATCAGGGTACTATCAATCATCTGAACAGAGGGATGGGTGTGAGTCTCGCAGAGCACTTAATGTATCTTAATTCATTCTCTGCCCTTGAACCATCCCAAAGTCCCTGCCTTAAAATCCCCCTTTTATGTCTTCATTTTCCTCTCTTTGTGCTGTTCTCTCTTTTTTACCGTGCACACACACAACCCCCATGCACAGCCAGGCACACACATACATGCATACACACACACACACACACACAAACACGCGCGCACACACACACACTTATATTTCTTCACCCTCTCCCTCTGTTTCTCTGCCTCTTAGTAACTACAGACAAACACACACACACATACAATCTTTCTGTCAAACCAAAGACAGGGCATAGCTATTTGTAGTTCACCCATCACTCTTGCCTTTGAGACATCAGCACAGAGACCCTAATACATGGAAACAGAGATTTTAATCGCTCAACAAGGCCTTTGTTAGCAGCCCTGGAGATTGGCGGACCGCTGTGAAAACACTAGAAGGGCAGAAAGAGAGAGAAAGAGAGAGAGAGAGGGCGAGTGAGAGCAAACAAGGACCAAGTGAGAAATGTAAGTTCGACTGAAGCAGACAGGGGGAGGTAGATGAAGGCTGGCCTTTCTTTGAAAGAGGAAATCATATTGAAAAAAGGAGATGAAGCTATGCGCAAGAGATGCACTGAGATTAGATTTGACTGACCCACACCCTTCTTCTCACCTAAAAAAGCAGCTCCAATCTATGCTTAAGAGCAGGACCGACACCCGTGCAAAAGAGGATGAAAGATAAATAGATGAAATGGTTCTGATATTAATATACAAATGATATCACCAACCCATTCCAGTTCCTCCCAGTGAAGTAGTGAGTAAAAGGTAGACAATGTGGGCCAGATGTACGACATTTGCGATCGTAGCTTTATCAGCGCCATGGCCAAACCGCAGAAAGCGAACGCAGTGGATGTTCAGTTTATCTGGTATTTATTATACCTGTAACTCATCAGGTAATCAGCACCTCTCTCTACCCCTATCACAATTTGGGAACGTTCACAACTGAACGCGTACTTCAATTACAAGCGCAATTAAATTAAGTTAACGGATGACAACATTAACTCATTGAGTGCCAAAAACGTAATATTACGTTTTTCCTTCCCATGCGTTGAGTGCCAAAAACGTAATATTACGTTTTTAGCTTTTTTTATTATTATTACGAAACTAGACACTCTAACACACCTTATATGTGATTTTGGGAACTCTGTGATGAATGGAAATGAAATATATGACGATCGAAAACTCATGAAAATGCAAGATCTGGACATTTTATTTGGACGTTTGATCTTAACTCGGCTTTTGATGGTTGCCGCTTTGTTTCGAATCAGTCACTGATTAGCCTATCAGTGACATGCACGCCAGGTCAAAATCAGTTCATTTATTTTCGTGGGTTTATCACTAGGTGGCAGGTCTCGTTAGATCTCTTCCCAGAAACTTTGCAGGCAACACTTCTCAGGTGCTGAAGGGAGAAATGAAAAAGTCGAAGAAAAAGATATTGCAGCAGGTGCGTTTTCATCAGACAACGCTGGATGAGTCCACCTTTCTACTAACACAAGATGACTCTGACCACGACAGGTCAAAAACATTACAAAACAAGGAGTGACTGAACACCGTGCTGAGGAGGGAGTTCCATCTCCACCCCGAGCCGGGCCTAGCGGAGTGGGTGGTAGGCCGAGTCGCACTTCATCTGAACAGAGGGATGGGTGTGAGTCTCGCAGAGTGCCGAATATGTCGGTGATAGTGACTCATAAAAGACGCAATATCTCCATTTCTAGAAAAAAAAACAGGGATTTTGATGAAAACTAGCCACTGTTTAGCTTGGGATTTCTCAGGAACAGAGGCGTGTAGAAATACACGGTTTGCACCCACTGAGAGCTTAAAGTCTCACCTTTCAAACGAGCCATTGTATGTGTTCATAGCTATAACACAGAATATGCTGTCGCTGTACAAAAATCATCAACAATGGTCTAGATTGCTGGCACATAGGACAAAGCTTCTGAAAACAGCTTGGCATTCAATGAGTTAAAAGGAATCAAACGTTTAGCAATAAGATGGTAGCGACAATATGATAAGATGTCAACAAACAAGGAGATAATGAAGACTGAAATACAGTAGATCTACTCAAACTACTTGTGCACAAAGGCTATTACAGATTTAAAGGTGCTCTAAGCGATGTTACACGGTTTCTAAGCTAAAACATTTTTTGTCACATACTGCAAACATCACCTATCTACTAGCTGCCTATGCCCTGAATACACTGTAAAAAAATATGGTCTCTCCAAAAACAGCAACAAAAACAACTTGGTCCAACCTGGACCATAAAAAAATAACAAAATGCGTGTTTAGCAGAGTTTCAATTGCAGGGGAGGGAGGGGGAGGGAGTTGAGATGTTTGAATGTCAACAAAAGTGACGTTACCCAACATCGCTTAGAGTGCCCTTAATAGTCACATCTAGCAAGTAGGAAAGTTTAAGTTGATGATGTGAAAGTAAACATAAGACATTAAAAAGGCCAGGGAAAGTTATGGTTGCTTTTGACTAGGGATGTAACGATTACTGGTATAATGGTAAACCGCGATAAAAATGTTGACGATAACAATGACCGTTTTCTTTTGAAATATCATAATTATCACGGTTGATTACCGCGGTGTTGAAACTGTGTGTCATCCGAGCCTGCCTTTGGCCTGGTACAACGAAACAAAACTGGTACCCTACTGATTCTGTTGTCTAATTGATGGTTTTAACTGCGATTCGGATTAGCCTACACCTGATTTTAAAAGGCAGAACATTTTCACCACAAAACCTGCACTGTATCATTTAGCAACTCTGCGCCTTTTATGTTCGCGTCCACATTAAATCCATTCCACTCACGTTATTAGGAGAACACAGTAGCCTAAAGTTTTATTTTGAACACTTACTTTGGTCTTACTCATTGGATCCAAATAACAGAAAGCCAAGTCATGGTAGGGTAAGTTAAGCTATAAGCACATAGCCAATTAAACATGAAAAAGTGAACGGGACACTTTTTGAAACTATTTCAGCTTGGGTAGGCCTATCAGTGCTTTCTGAACATATTGAACACACTTTTAAAAATACTGTGATAATACCAAAAACCGTGATAATTTTGGTCACTATAACCGTGAGGTTAAATTTTCATAACGTTACATCCCTACTTTTGACATAGTACAAAGAGGCAAAACTGGTGCTATGAATAGCAATTCTGTTTTCTTTGAACGTTTATCTTACTGATGCATTTAATCGCAATTTGGATTAACACCTATTTTTACAAGGCGATTTCAATTTCATTTTACAATTTCACTGCATTACATTAATACACAGGATTAGATGTTAAAATCCCTTGTGCTAAAATCCAAGGTAAAAACACATTCAGAAGCCCCTGCTCAAGTTTAACTTTTAAAAGCACACTACCCACAAATCCGCCAACAAATGGTCACAAACACAATACAAATGGCCCATCCAACAGCAGTATATAGTATGCGGCATATCATTGGGGTTATCAAGTGGGCACCCTCATTTACCGATGTTTCGTTAAGTTAGGCCCACGACACCTCATGAAGGCTTAACAGTGAAACCAGCGTCCTGGAGACACTCCCCTCCATGCTGCCACTATTACCACATTGAAATATCCAATACCCAAAATACTCTTAACCAGCCCAGGCATGGTCAAGGTTGGCTAGGTTGGTCCGTCCCGTTGATGTGGACTGAACCATAGCCATAAAAACCCTGGCCAACCAACCATCAACCTAGGCACAGCCCATCACAAACACAAAACAAATTAGCCAGTTAGCTTAGCCAGTTAGCTTAGGCCCCATCACAAACACAAAACAAATTAGCCAGTTAGCTTAGGCCCCATCACAAACACAAAACAAATTAGCCAGTTAGCTTACGCCCCATGCTGCCACAATATTACCACAACAAACATCCAAATACCCTTAACCAACCTAGGCATGGTCTAAGTTGGCTAGGTTGGTCCGTCCCGTTGATGCGGACTGAACCATAAACCATAAAAAACCTTAGCCAAGTACCATCAAAACAAGACATACGCTTTCATGGGCAGTTTTTGTATACTGGGGAATACCTAATTAGGCTTAACGCTTCGCCTCCCATTTTTTTACATGAAACTCCCACTTTCCTCTGACCCTATGAATGCATATGCATGACACGGAAAAATGCTGCCCTTTTTTCCTGGTCTGCGGTGTAAGTGTTTTTACGCGCAGTTGCGCACGTTGCGAAGAAAATACACCTCAAGTGGGTGCAAAAGCGTTAGTACATTTGGCCCTGACTGTTTACACAAACCCTAAATTTAGCAATACTACACTCATCCAATCTAATAATTAAATCTCTGAAAGCATGGGCAAAACATAAGCGTAAGTGCCTGTGTGAGGGCTATGCAATATGAGTCACAAGGGTTGAGAGTGGGGTCATACATTGCCAATTAGAACCTAAAAGCCACGTCTGTGGTCAGATTATATTACACCGTTTCAGATGTAACTTGAGTATTGTTGTACTGTATGGTTAGTCTTTGGAAGACATGAGAATGATATCCACCATTACAGAACTGCATCAGCCTTCATAGACATCTATGATGGGACAGACGCTGTGGGGTCCCGGCTGTTTAGAGGGGGCCTCTGCCACTCATGCCCCAAGGTTAAAAGCAGTGAGTATCTGTGTGAACTCATTTACTAAGGGCTAGCCACTGCCTTATGCTTCCTAAAAAGAAACAATCACTTATGATGTCCAATTTATTTGAAATTAGAGTACTATAAAATCCTTTAACCAAGACACTCTCAAAAAGGTTGTGTTGAAAGCAACACTCAGCAACACAAACTAGTAACACAAACATCTTTGTGTCTAGTTATGAAGAAACCTAATAGAGCCCTTTGCTGAATGTACAGCCCAATGTATCCCACCGCCCACTTACAACACAGTATGTGTATGACATGTGAACAAAGCAAGGGAACTGTTCAAAACGGCCACTTCCACTGTTGGAGATTAGGCTGTAATCCATAAAGTCCAGAGAGCATTGGTCCTCTCCGTGCTCTGATGGTGGTGAGATTTTCTGGAGACGGTGACGGTCTCATCCTTTGATAGCAGTTAGTAATTCCTTGGTTGACTTCCCTTCTGCAGGCATATCCATTGTAATCGACATTGGCGTTGAGGACTCCGATGATTCAGATCTCTGAATCCAACCCACTGTGGGGTGCTGGATCACAGAAATGCACTTTGATCACAAAAAAGTGTCATCAGAAAACTGCAAAGTCATTACCTTGTCTTATCTGGGTGGCACATATCCACCCAACTTCATCTTCAGGAATGGGAAACTCAAAATGAATCTCTTTCCAAGGGCAAGTTCAGTTCCAACTTCTTCTATTAAGCGTTGACATTGCAGGGAACAAAAGCATAACTTTTTTTGAAAACATAAGATAGAACATAACATCAAATCAGAAACAAGAAGTTCAAATGTAAAATCTTAAAATAAATGGGAATACATCCAAGTTCATAGTGCTGTATATCCCCCAAGTCAACAATCAGAGAGAGAAAGAGAAAAAGCAAGAATTGACACTGCACACAGGGCACCATGCAGGGGGGTGAACTCTCCCTGATTATGTCAGTGGGGGTGCACAGTTTGGCCTCATCAGGCCTTTCACTCATAGGTGATGAAATGCCAATGGTCTTGCTTGCAGCATCCTATCATATATGTACACTCTCCAGTTCATCTGAGAGGCCCTTTGTCAGACAGCCCTAAAACATGCTGAAAAGTACAATCTCTAATCTTTCTTAGCTCCACACTCCTGAAAGTGTTCATATAGTATGACCTCACTGCCTCTCCACTGGTGTAATATTTATACCTATTTAGGATCCATAATCAAAATTAGAATGTTCAGAGTCATGGAAATGTAGGCAAGATTGCCTTAATAATAAGTAAGGGATAATGTATAGAACGCCGGTCATTATTGGGAAAATCTTGTTTCTATACATTATCCCGCTTATTTTACGGCTACTTGCCAAAACGGAAAAATAAACTCCACGATATGTCTCTTTACACTTATTTGATAAACAAATAGTTCGCAACACACGCTGAACTTGAATCAAATATTCTTTAGAACACAGCTGATCAACTGTCTGATTTCACTTTTGAATCAAGTTCCAATGCAAGAAGTGACCGGAATACTTGCGGAGTGATATGATCAGCAGCACAAAATCCGTTGCCATTGACAGCGGTAATTATATGTTTGCAGCGTGAATTTATTTTACCGTAGAACGTTGGGAAATCCCATTCAAGTCAATGGAGCGTTCTACTAGCATTGTGAGCCGTATAATAATAATGAAATAATGAATAGTTTGTTATTCTGTTAGTATCTATGTTTAACTGTATATGTACAGTTCTACATATGCAGTTCTATATGTAGAACTGTTTAATGCATCACTTAAGGGAAGAGGAGAAATAGTCTGTCTGCCTCTTCACCACCTCCAATGTCTTGAACTGTCTGTCCACTAGTCACTTTACATTTGTCTTCTGCCACTTTTGCGTGCTGTATTAGCACACATGCACAACCCCTCCCTCCATGCCACATACCTTTCTTAATATAGTTATTTATATATAGATATATATAGACTTTATTCTTGCACTGTTTGACTTACTCATTTGCACCATCACCATGACACTCATTCACACAGATCACCTTACCTTACCTTATGCACTGAGAACCACAGGCTCAGTCCCTGCTTCAGTCATTGTCGCATAGTCATAGTCATTCACCCACTATGTGGATACTGTTTTTTAGAATTGATTTTGATTAGTATAATTTGTATTTTGTATATTTAGTATATTCTTTATCTTCTACAGTCCTTATTGCTTAGTTGTGTTTTTTATATTATATACTTTTGATTACTTTTTCTGCTGTTATTGAATGCTTGTGTGTGTTGTCTGTATGCTACTGTGACTGAGTATATCTATCTATCTATCTATCTATCTATCTATCTATGTGCCTACAAATGATACAACATTATTAAATGAAATACAAATCTAGGTTAACATTAGAAATATTGATCTATTTCTGTTCCTTGCTTCCCTTAAGTAGGATAGCCTGGTAATCGATGGAGCATTGGAGTTGAGGCTTTCTTCCTAACCTACAAGCCCTAAAGTAGCGAGTGAGCATGTCTGGCTTGATGTGCTCACCACTATTTTTAGCTTAGCCCGGCTACTGACCCCGGCTGAAAGACTGGGACAAATCACCTGCGTGTATCCAGTTAGGCACGCATGGGCACAGTGCCAACATGAACCCTTGCCCTTAGTACATATTACAGAATCAAGATGCTAGGCTTTGATCATCATTAGGCACCCCTTTTTGTCTATACACTATTACCCTCGTCTGTCAGTGTATACAAATAGGCTTAACTTGAGTATATGTTTTTTTAGGGTTAGGGTTAAGGTTTGTGTCGAGAGAGTTTGTTGAAAGCTAGGGATAGGGCTAGATGATCATTAGAGCTAGTTGACACGTATGTATATGCTATAAGATAAAAGAAAGGATACTGTAAGTTTATTATATGAAAAGGACATAGCTTCTAGAGGATTTGTGTGATTGAGTGAAGTAAACTAGAAATATCTAAAATCAAACCAAGATTCAGTCAGATCCAGATCCAGTAAAATGAATATGTCTATGCTGAACAGAGATTCAACTTTGCCAGTGTAGCTGGGACACAAGGTGAGACATTTATCTGCGAAATAATATAGGGATTGTCAATTTTTTTTTTCCCCCGTCATGTACTTCCTGAATTTTTGGTCAACGATACCCGGGACACCGAAACACCGGGGCACATGAAATTTGGTGGGTATGTAGCCCGCGCTGGGCCCCCCGAAACCCAAAAAATGCAGTTTTTCCTAAATAACTACCTGAACCGTGGCACCGAGGATGAAGACATTTTTATGGTATGTTGGTCTCAAGGGCCCACATAAACCTAGCCCATAATCACTCATTTGTGATTTGCACCCCCTCAGTAAAAAATTAAAATGCAATATCATTCTGCTTTAATCGCCCCTCTCTTCAGATGTTCAGAACTGCACCAAATTATATGTGTATGATTAACCTGACATTCTCTGGGGGTATGCCAAGTTTCATAGAATTTCATCCATGGGGGGGTCTAAAAAAATGAAGTTATGTGTACATTTTGTGACTGTACACTCATTGGCCTGTAGATGGTGGTGCACACACACACAGGCACGCACAAACTATTGGTATCGGCAATTAGAACGGCCGATACATAATTACAAATTTAGTAGGATTAAAGGAAAACCAAATATTCATCATCATTTGGCTGCATTTCCAGTATTGCCGTTACATAGTCGTATGTCCACCAGATGGCGCATCGTTGCAGTGAGACGTAATTTTGTTGGAAGTTAATCTAAAGTGGGTTGGAAAGATGCTTACAAGGACAACAGTAGTTTACCGCAGAGAACGTCTAATAAGGGTAGGGTTCTTGAAGCCGAAATAAATCTGAGAATTTTTATCGGACATGCTTGGTTTCAACTGCAGGTACGTTAATCTTATACAAGTTGTATTGACCAGTTAAGTGCGTCTATAGAAAACCATAAATGCGGTTACCAAGCAAATTGCAGCGCTGTAATTGTATCTTTCGACTGTCATCTTCTTTTCTGACCATATAGCCTACAGGAGCTAAGTGAGTTAGTCACAACGCGTTCGCTAACGTGATGGTTTTCTCATGGAAAATATAGGCCTAGCCTACCTGAAAGCTAACCTGTCTATGAAGCATCCTAAACAGGCTGGGACATTCGCTCACAGTCCTTAGTGGCCCTGTCAGTGCTTTGTAAAATGTTGCATTAGCCTACAGTAAGACCACAAAAGTCTCAAAAAGCATCTGAGCTAACGTTCATTCTCAAACAATCCTCTATTTTCTACGGAGCCCCTAAGGGGACATGAGCCAAAAAAAATCTAAAGTTTAGTTTCATGTGCTCACATGAAAATTTCATGTGCTCACCTGAAACTTTCATGTGCGCACGTGAAACTTTCATGTGCGCACATGAAAGTTTCACGTGAGCACATGAAAGTTTTGTGTGCACGCAAAACCTTTTCACATGAAACTTTCATGTGTGCACATGAAACTTTAACGTGAGCACATGAAACTTTTTGCCTATGGCTATACATGCGTGAGACTGAGACGCTTGTTTCTTTGTTTGAAGTGCTTGTTTAGGGTGTGACTGTGATTGGTGAATCAATGTGCTTTGATTCCAGCTTGGTAGTTGTAGTCTATGCGATTAAAAAGCATGTGTGTGTGGGAAGTATCCAAACAATGATAACACTTTCATTATGGCGGCTTTAGCCACAGACCTTCAGCTACTGTACAGTTGGTCCCATTTAGAAGTGGCCACTTCATTCATTTCTGTGATTCACGTGGCTACGTGAAATGTATTACTTTTAACTTTTCGTCAAGAGGTGGCAGCTTAAAGGAATTATCCGGAGTAAAATGCACTTAAGATCAATTTACGGATGATTGGGAGTACATACGTTGAGTTGACATCCAAATCATGTCATTCGGATGTGTTTTGATAAAGTTCGATGTTACCATTTTTAGTCAAAGCTCGTTAGCGTGGAAGTGAGAAGGGCATATTATTTCGCCGCTACAAAACGCTATTTTTATACCTCTTCTACAGTTCCAAACAACATTGCACTTACGTGGTAGTGAGTAGAGGGTCCCTAAAGCCAAACCGAAGTATCCCGAGGTCTTTATGTGGTCGGATAGAGAGTCCAGAATGAATTTCATCAAGCCAGTACCTTTCCGGAAATGTTGCCATCTTTACTGCCATCTTTAGGGGAAAGTCCGTAGGAGTCGATTGCCAAGTGTGCTCTGGAAATTCACAATTTCGTCGCCGTTTAAAAAAAAAAAACAACAACATATGCCCTTCTCACTTCCACGCTAACGAGTTTTGACTAAAAGCGGTAACATCGAACTTTCTCAAAACACATCCGAATGACATGATTTGGATGTCAACTCAACGTATGTACTCCCAATCATCCGTAAATTGATCTAAAGTGCATTTTACTCCGGATAATTCCTTTAAGTCCGCTTGATACTGTAAGCCAGGTGTTTTCAACCAGTGGTCCGCGGCACACTCGTGGTCAGGGAGGACATTGCTGGTGGTCCCTGACCATGAAGTCAGTAGTTGCAATTTGGAAATCAGTATTTTTCCCATGAACAATAACGGACGCAGCTCTCAACTTGGCCCGTTAAAATGTGAACAGTCTAGCGACCAGTGTTGGGAACGTTACTTTAAAAAAGTAATTAGTTATAGTTACTCACTACTTCTTATAAAAAGTAACTGAGTTAGTAACTGAATTACTCTATGATAACAGTAACTCGTTACCAGGGAAAGTAACTATTTGCGTTACTGTTACAAAAAAAAAGTTGCTATATGTCAAAGATTTTGGATTTTTTGAGCAGTTTTGAGCAGCCAGTTGAAATGAGTATAACAGACAGGTGTTTGTAGGCTACATACCTTTCAATATTTATTAGATAGATAGATAGATAGATAGATACTTTATTGATCCCCAAGGGGAAATTCCAGATATTGCACATCGACAGACCTACAGTATGGTTGACTTCAGCCTGTGTCATAGGTTTTTGTTGTGAGGCAGAAAGATCTAGCTTTTGCTGCTTAGAGGACTTTGCTCCGAGTCCTTCTTTGCTAGTGGATGGCGAGCTATCATCTGTGGTGGAGGTATCGGTGTTTTTGGCCACTATCTTTAGATGCGTGTGTGAGATGCTTTATTAAATTAGAGTTGCTTACAACGGATGTCGACAAAGTCTTTGCTCCTGGACATAATGTACACATTACATGCGTTCTTGCCTTGAATGAATTTGAAGTAGTGCTTATATCTCCACCTTGAAAAGACCAACTTTTCGGATTGCTCCTGAGCTCTGCTGTTTTGTCGAATCTCTATTTTAGTGGTTGCGTGTGTGTGTGTGGCACGTGTGCTGGCAAGTGTGTAAAAACACTGGCTCTGATGGCTATCATGAAACATGACTCTGCCTTAGCCAATCATAATTGCTTACGTCGTTATAGAGCTGCACATTCCCGCCCACAGCCAAAATGCGGTTAGGTGCCGGATGTAAGATTTCCATTCATTTGTCCCATTGACGTTTGGAAAAATCCGTATCTAAAGAGTTTTACAGCATGTCTTAGGCTAACCAGCTACGGCATAACTCATAAGCATACAACATATCATTTCGAGTGAAAAAACGAAGAGAAAATCCAAAAAAAGTCAAAGGTACAAGACTGTGTACATATTTTCATTTCCGAGCGAAGGAACTACTCATCCCATAAACCACCGCGCCTCACTGAATAATATAGGCAAAATCGGCGCGATTTATTTTGCCATTGAAACCATTTCCAACCGGCGACAGCACACGAACCCTTTCCTCCAAACAGTGATTTTAATATAGTGAATGTGCAGTTAATAGCAGTTATTTCAGGAGTAATCGTGTAAATAATAGTGTTTTGATATTGAATTTTATATTTATCATTGTGTATTTTATATTGTGTGTGTGTGAAAGCGGTTAACGTTAACGTTAGCAACATGGTGTGCCGTACCTGACTGTCATCCTATGCTGTCATCACTGCTCAGTCGGGCTGATGCATGGACCGGTGCATGGTCTGCTCTTGGACCACCATATTCAGTTTATTAATTTGCCGTGAATTATTACACAAAATGTTCATTAAATGCACGAAGAAGTATTCCTAGGTTAATGATTGATATGAATCATACAGTATGAAGGCTACAGTAGCCTAGCTAATGTTAACTAGCAGCATTAACGTTACCAACCTCCCTGCTTAACTCACCACAACTTTGTAGGTCTTTTCCCTCATGCTGGCCCTTACAAAACCCACAAGCTGACTCTCGGACACACAACAGTCAATAATGTGACCCGATTTAAAGTGGCTTTCACCCCTTTGGACACTGACTAAAACATAATATATTTCATACCTGTGTTGCAGCATGTAGGCTAATGTTGGCTGCATTATGTAATGACATACAATCTCGGAAATGCTAAAGGTTAGCCTGTCGGCTACCTGAAAAGTTTGAGTGTTTGAACTAACATTTACAGTGGTCTATTTGGTAGTGTATTGGCCCTGACTAAGTTCGTGTGATGTATAAACCACAATCCTTGTTGATACAAGTACCAATATTCGTCAAGAAAGTTTTTAATCATATTAAGATTTTCGCCATAGGCAGTAAAATACTCCGCCATCTTTGTCAATAATTTTTGCTGAGAGAGTTTCAAACTATGACCATAACGGCCTTTCCACCAATCAGAGGCATCACTGTGGGATTGTTCAGGATTGTGGGTAATGAAGTACTTATCCAAGAGATCGCGAATAAAAGGCATTTATCTCAAAACAAGGTTAGTGCCCCATGAACTCTTGGCGTCTATATGAGCATATACAATCGCTTAGTACAGCCGTAGCTGGTTTTAAGTCTACCACGTGCAGTTAAGTTTTTATGGCTTATACCGCAATTGTCAATGGAGAAATTGCATTGAATTTTTACTTCCGGCATCGGCTGTGGGCGGGACTGTGCAGCTCTATTAACCCACCTCACTAGCTGTGAGCCAGGGTGCGTTCGGATTACACAGTTTATTCCATCAATGCATACATAACGCACCGCATTTAACGTCCAGTAACGTTAACGGCGTTGTAACGACGGGAAAAGTAATTAGTTAGATTACCCCGTTAGTGAAAAAATAACGTTGTTACCTAACGCCGTTCTTTTAAACGGCGTTATTCTAAACACTGCTAGCGATGCATTTCATGAAGGCGCTTTTGGACATGTCAGTTATTTGTACCACTGGTGTAAAACTGCATTTCGTTTTAGACTATTGGTATTTAATTTGTGCATTGACAATAAAGTTGAATATCATATGAACCAAAGATGACTAAAATCGTGCATTTGTAGAAGAAACATTCACAAAAATCCATGGCATGACCTCTCTTCTTGATAGCTGTTGAAAATTGCATGGAAATGACAGGGATTGTTTTGTTTGTTAATAAATAAATAACTAAATAAATGTAAAACTGATACCTTCTGCTTTCCCCAAATACAATGTAGCCTACAGGTGTACATGACCTTTCATCAGTCCAGTTGCAATGGATGAACTGTGATGAACTGCCCTACTTGTGATTGTTTAGAGATTTTAAAGGTTTTATAACAATGCTACAATTTTTTTGGCTAGTGCTACAAATCTATTCACCTTCGCAGCGCCAGTAGGCTACTTGCTGTGCGGCCCGCACACACACACACACACACAGGCATGCCAAACAATCATACACAAAAGTTTCAAGAGTGGGGGTGGAGTAGAAGATGGATACAAATTGATTAGTGTGATTTATGTTCGCGGAACGGATGTACAGGACTGAGCGGCGGTCATATTTTGTACCGCTATGCAGTACTTCTAGTTATGGCCATTATCAAAGACAGACTCATCAGAGACGTTCCTAGCGAAAACGCACACACACAACTGCCCCACAGCAGTAACGCAACACAGACAGAATGCACACGCACTGCCTTCTAATTACCTTTTAAACTATTTAGAAATCTAACATTAACTAATGACAACAGCTGTTGGGAATTGCAATTTGAACCCAATTTAATTTTAAAAAAGACTGAGAGAGAAAACAAATGGGAGGATTAAGTTGTTTTTAAACAACTACAACTAGTAGGCCTAAACTGGTGGCCTTTTCACGTGGTATTTAGCCAAACTGAATTAAGATTTTAAGGAGAAATCCTAATGGGCTAATAGAGTAGACAAAAGTATTGGTATGCCTGCCATTACACTTCAGTGACATCCCATTCTAAATTCCTAAAAAGTTGTGAAGGGTGTTTTAGGCTACCTTAGCTGTCTTCCTGTCGCAGGCACCTTGAAGTAAAGGCCTAACAAGTCGATTAACGAAGTTGGAGTTGGAGTTGTTCCCCCCCATTGCAACTTTAGCTTCCACTCTTTTCATGGAGTTGTTCCCCCCATTGCAACTTTAGCTTCCACTCTTTTCATGGAGTTGTTCCCCCCCATTGCAACTTTAGCTTCCACTCTTTTCATGGAGTTGTTCCCCCCATTGCAACTTTAGCTTCCACTCTTTTGGGAAGGACTGTCTGTGCCATTTTCTGCCCTTTCATTCAGAAGGTCAAGCACTGATGTTAGGACAAGAATGTTTGGCTTGTAATCTCTCTTCTAGGTCATCCCAAAGGTGTTTTATGGCATGGGAAACATGTTCCCTGTGGTCCAGAAAAGTTCTTCCATATCTCACCCAACAATATGGATCTTGCTTTGTGAACTGAGGTACTGGCATGCTTGAACCGCAAACTGTTCCCAAAAAGATGTAAGCATAAAATTGTCCCAAATGTGTCAGTATACAGAAGCATTATGATTCCCTTTAAGGCCAACCCCTGAAAAAACATTATTGCATTATTAACCTTACTCCAGCATGACTGTCCACAGCTGAATCAACAACATCAGTCCATGAACTACATAACCTAAACTCAGCCCTGCATTCGTTAATCGACTTGTTAGGCCTTTCCTTCAAGGTGCCTGCGACAGGAAGACAGCTAAGGTAGCCTAAAACACCCTTCACACTTACAATGTTTACAATACTTTGATTTGTCTGTAGAAAACCTCACCACACTAGATTAGATTAGATTAGATTCAACTTTATTGTTGAATCTACCACAGAAGTGTCATTCTATTTTGAACTTTGTTAAGTGGTGTAAAATAGTTTGTTTTTGACTTGAATGTATGCCCAATTCGCTTTCACTGTATAAGACAATTTGGTGTTAATGCAAACAATGGTCTTGCTTAAAACTCCAATTAAAGTAATTATGCTCTCAAATAACATTTTGAACCTGTTAGCTTCTGAAAATAGACCCTAGGTTGTTTTTGCTCCGGAAAATTCATTTAAATCTACATAAACTTAACTGTTCATAAAGTACATAACCTAAGCTCAGCCCTTAAAACGACATAACCTGAACTCAGTCCATACATAACCTAAACTCTGTGGATCACTCTGTATCACTGCCTGGCTGCCTTCCCTAAATGCAACACAGTGATATGTGTTTAATGTTTTAAAGATATGAACCAGATTTCCACAGAATGTATGTCCTTTTATTAAATGCGGTCTTGCTATTTATTACAAACATAGCCAAAATCATTTCGATGTGATTGGTTTACAATTTGTATGATGCAGAACCTCTATTTGCAATCACTAGGAAAAGTTGTGGTACATAAACGATATTGCATCTTTCTCAGTAACATCATCTGTGAGTAATGTCAGTTTTCTGCTCGAATGTTTAGTCTTAGAGCCGTGAGAAACCTTGAGAGCAGCACTTGTATTACATTTGGCTTAGGATCCGTACAGTAACCGAATGATATTGAAGCCATCAAACACTATAAATTGACTGTGGTGACAGAACAAATACTTTTGCCATTTTAGAGTCTGGTTTTGTGTGTGGTGTTGCCTTGCTTTTGTTTCTCGAGCGAGATAAAGGGCGAGAGAGAGAATTAATAAACAAAGCACATGTGCCAAAGAGTGCAAATGCAGCACACCGGGAAAGCCTTTTGTAATGCTCAAAGCTCACCTTCTGGGGCCTGCTAGTGAACGTGTGCACACTTCTCCATCTCCCAGATGACGACACATCTCTAAACGTCTAAATGTTTTTTATTCGAGTTGCCTGATAGAAATGGTTCTTCCGCTTCCCAGAGGGGTGTGGGTGGGTTGGGGTTGGGGTGTGGGTGAGGATGTGTGTTTGGAGGTGGGGGGTGGTGGTGGTGATGATTCCCATACACCAATTAGCCAAGGAGTTCTGTAAGGTGTCGTCTTCTTCGCTGTCCCTGTCAGCGTGCTCAGAGGTCAGGTGCCAGAAAAGCCCTGCTCCACCTCCGACACCCGGTGTCAGTCCCCAGCTCCAGCCCTACCCCAATTTTCAGAGGAGCAAAGAGTGGCCTCATTAGGGTCTTCCTGGCATTTACCCTTGCCTTTAGAAACATGTTTTAAATACATTATCCTCCACACAGTAAAGTAAGCACTAAATGGAATGTTAAAGGCAAGTTAAAAGCCTGGCAGACTCTAAGTTATCACTGCCTTGCTTGTTGGTAAAGATAAATGAGTTTCTAGTAGCATTGGGACAGAGGGGGGAGAGAAAAGAACAGAGACAGAGAAAGCAAAAGGTAAAGACATGGAAATTCAACTGCAAACTACTGTTTTGCATCTACAAGCCAATTGACTATTCCTATTCTTTCTCAAATTGGGTTTTGATCAAAAGCAACAGGTGATCGAAGTGTTGATCGAAGTGTGGGACTAGGCCCACAGCATGTTGGTCAAATACAAGAAGTCAGAGGAGGACCAGGGCAAGCAGAAGTGGAGATGAGTGAAGGAGTTTGCTGACTTTCAGGTTCCACAACTTTAAGAAAACATCAGGCACAGAACAACACTAAATTACATTTATCACAAGTCCATTTGAACTTTCTCAGCTAAATGACAACACGACAAAGAGCAGGTACAAACAGAATCAATGTCAGTTTAAACTGACTACAGACGGTTTACTTTTTTTGCCATGAAAAATTGAAATGCTAATGATTTGTGACTCATGCAGTCAGTCTCATTCCCTCATTCACTGACTCCGAGGAAGCATAGCGCCTCTGATCCCAGTTGAGTTATTGGGAGTTTCTGATTTAATTGTTTTGTAATGCATGGAGCTCCTGAGCATGAGTCATAACTGGGGAAAATGCAAATGGCACAGAGACACGTGGGGGCTAGGCATCAGTAGTAGACTATAAGCAATGTTCCGTTTTCCGACAGGAACAGCTATTTTTAGTGGGTTAAAAAAAACTGTTAGCTGCTGCTCATGGTTTGTTTGATGTCTGGCTCTCTTTCCCAAGTTTCCCTAACACAGTTTAAAGGTGCCACACAGCACATTTATAAATAGCCGTAATTTAAAATCTGTAACTACAGGTATACTCTGGAATTTGAAGAGGATGATAATTTATGTAAATATAATTCATATCAAAATCATTATGGACTATTATGGATGCAGAGTGAAACATTCACCATGTCTTAAGTAGATGTTAACTCTTGACCCACAGATGTGCTAAAACAGGCTCTACACTGTCTGGTTCTCTTTCTCTGACATATTTTGGGTTTGTGGTGTCCACTTCAAAGTGTATCAACAAAATCACTCATCACTCAAATGAGACAATTACCTTGAGATTGCACTGAGTCATCCCAGCAATGCAGTAGGCCCACCATGTCAGAACACTGGAAAGAAACATCAAATACTAATGCAGTTTACAGATGGCATTGACTCAACAGCACAGTTGAACCAAACATTATGATAAGGCAGAAGAGAAAGTATGCAAGTAACCATTTCTGGAATTCATCTGCTAAAGTTGTTCCATCTAGGCCATGTATCAGCTATAAGCCATGGCCTGTCTACTCTACGCAACAAAACATGGCACGCTCATTGCAGAGTTTAACTACGATTATACAACAATTGGGTTCTATGGAACTATTTATTTGTTTCTGATTAGCCGAGAGACATTCCATGAGTTGGAATATCCCTGGACATTTCAACTCAGACTCAGCACAGCTAATAATAAATCACTCCGCGATACAATGCGAAGATTTGACACCCAGCTCTCCACTATTTCAAGAAATGGGTTACTCCTTAGCAAACCATAGCGAAACAGTGCTTCACCACATCTGTGGATTAAGCCACACAGTCAACTCAATGTAAGTAAGATAAACGAGGATGCTAATTGTTCTCAGCATTGTGTATAATATGATTGTCACTTGGAGGAGACTTGTAGCATAATTAGCTAACCGCTGCTAACCCCACTCTCACTCGTGCTATATTGCTTAAACATTCATACCTTTATGCCGTTGTTTTGTGTGTGCATCAAACCATTAACCTGACTCTCGCCAGATGAATTTCGTTCCGCCTAGCTCCACTCATCCATCTGGGATCGATCCATTGGAGTGGTGCTTCAGAAGGCTGGGCCTTATTAAAAAATCCTTGCATGAGATTGGATAAGCCACTTGTCCGTCATCTATTGACGTGCTACTTCAACCACTCACATCGAAGCCAACCCATGACGCTGAGAACAGTCTCACAGTCGCTTCTACGCTACGTCACATCTATGAAACTCCCGCCCTGCGTCCTGATTGGCTCTACCATACAATCTGGTGCTGAAATCACTCTCAACGGAACCGATCCCAGATGGATGTGAGTGGAGCTGGGCGGAGCTAGGCGGAACGAAATTCATCTGGCAAGAGTCAGGTTATCAAACCATGAGATTGTATTCAAATCGTAATGTACATGTCAAAAGTGTGAACTGAACGGTGGAAAAATGTGTAAGTCTGAAATTTGTTTTGTAGTGAAACTCTTGCTTTTATATCTTGTTCACACTGCAGCTCTGTTTGCAATGTAACTATTAACTGTCATAAGGACAAACAACTAACACTTTTACTACCCTGTTCTATATAGTATAAAAGTATATATACTCTTTTGATCCCGTGACTGAAATTTGGTCTCTGCATTTATCCCAATCCGTGGATTAGTGAAACACACTCACTGGCAACCCTCCGGTTTCAAGTCCGAAGCGCTAACCAGTAGGCCACGGCTGCCCCTTCTTTACTTCGTAATACCAAAGGTACCAGTGTGTAAGCACTTGAAACTGCTGGAGGTGAAGCTAGTTTGAATTACTATGTGAGTTTTAAAGGTACACATACATCTGTGGGGTCGTGAGATACTGGATCATTTTAACATTCATTGATATGAAGCCATGCGAAAAATGTAGTTGGAGTTGGAGTTTAAAAAGTAAATAGTATCTGATGGACATCTGAAATATGACATCACACATGTGGCACATTGCTTTTTGTAAGATGTTATCCAAAAAAGGTTGAAAACCTGTGGTTTAGTAATAGTTATCAAGGTAACTCATAAAACGTCAACTGGAGTTGAAAGTTCAAAATTTCTCTCTATAAATTAGTGGAATAGAAGTATAATTTATAAAATAGAAATACTAAAGTAAAACAAGTACCTTAAAAATGCACTTCAGTACAATATTAAGAAAATATTCTTAGCTATTATTCCCCTCCAAACACCAGTTTATCTGTTTAGAAAATATGCATGTTTAGTGGCCCATCCCTGATAAAACTATAACATTCTGTGGCATATTTTAAATCAGTCATCCTCTGTAAGTTAGATGTAGCAGACAGCAAGATGTGACCACTTAGTGAACTCCATATGACCTATTGCTATTTTCCACTAGGACATTTTTCTGTGCCCAGTTATTCGTGTCTTTGTTGTATCCTTTTCCAAAGAAAAGGATTTCAATTATTTATTTAACAGTGCTGCGGGAGAAAATCTTTTATACATTGGACCTCTCAGGGCCCCCTTGTGCCACCAAAGGGTCACAAATCAATCTACTGTATGGTGGAGCCAGCTTATTTCTTTGTCTAACAAATAATTCAATACCCTTCATTTAGTGCAGAAAAAAGTGGAAGGTTTCTTTGTCTCTAAAACCTTGCATCGGGAAACAGAAGTTTAAACGGGCTACCAGGCTGCTTGATGTTATCTGAGATGAGTAAACACAGACTAATGGGTGTGTTGTGTTTTACTGACATTAAAATACCCGGATCTAGTGCTGTAGAGCCTCTTAATGCAGCTTTCTGTGGTTGTTCATCTGACGTTTGATGACCATTAGATGCTACTAAGCCTGCCCTGTAAGAGATAGAGGTATTAAGTTTCATCTCCTTTTTAGCCTGACACAATCTGTTTGAAGTGATAGCACACAATGAACTCGTTAACAGAACAGCATTTCCTCTGGACATCTAATTATACTAAATGCCCCCCCCCCTCTTCTCACTCCCTCTCTGTGTGTTTGTGTGTGTGTGTGCATATACATGCGTGTGTGTGTGCATGTACTGTACATGCTTGCGTGTGGGTGCGTGTATGCTTGTCCTTTCATCATGCTCGTAATCACACGTGGGCAGCTGGCTTCTCATTAGTTGACCTTCTTGTTTTTTTCCCACCAGTCCAGTGTGGATTCTGTGCTCAACTGTCTCCCTGACAAAAATACCTCCACTCTGACAGAGATTCCTTTGCTATGTAGCGTTTACCCAAAGGCACCATACTGTTGCTAATCACCAGCCTCCCTTTTACGACTGCTTTATCAGCCAATTCTAATTGCGTCTACTTAGGAAATTAGAGGAGAGTGCTAAAGGTATGGACACTGTGGGACTGGCTGATTCCTTGTTTGATGTGATGGGGAACAGGAAATGTACCTGCCATTGCCAGAAGAACTCTCACTAATTTTGTATCAGCGCTCACCGAGGAAACGCTCAGAATCAGATTTCAGATTTTTTTGTACATCTCTTCCTTATGACGGATATATATGAAAAGTCCCCCATCCCATCGTGTTCAAATTAATCTTGCTTTACAATGCTATGCATCCTGACAGAATCGATTGTGAAAAATGTCGGTTAGCCGGTGTGCCGTACTGCTCCCTGCCTGCCCAGCTTACAGCCGTCCACCGCAGTAAAGCTCCAGATGTATGCTGAACATGATTTATTGGCCCTCGCGGCGTGTGGGGGTATCAGGGTATTTGTGGGATAATTTACCCGTGCAGATTCATCAGTGTCCCCGGCTGCTGGAAATGTGCCCGCTGGTCTCATTTAGGATGTCAGTCTTGTCCCTGGTTACGGAGCGAGGCGGTGCCTCATTAGGCTGTGTAAATGAAGGACTCAATCAGTCTCAGGTCATAAGGCAACATATGGAGAGCAGGCCCGAGTAGTTTTTATTTACGCCTCACTAGAGTGGAACAATTGGGAACATGTGCTCCAAATCCAGTTTCATTACTAATCATGAAGGGATAAAGCAAGGAAGTTCTGCAGATATTAACTATGATTATTTTAGGGAAACAGATACATGCCATGGCCTAAGTGTGTGTGAGTGTGTGTGTGTGTGTGTGTGTGTGTGTGTGTGTGCATGTGTGAATAAAGATTGCAAAGCCCAGCCTAGGTTTTGTATGGCTCACAGTTAAATTAACATTCTAGTAATTAGCTTGGATGTTTACTGACAGAGCATGTGGCTTTCAAAGTGTCACGGCTCTTTCATCCTGACTTGTCATGTAAAGGAGAGGTGTGTGGCTGCGCGCACCAGCTAATTACTCATACATGAAACACAGAGAGGGCGGATCTTTGACATCCACACGCCAGCGAGCAAGCAGCAGGAGACCATGCACTGATGCTAGCCCATTAGCACATGCTCAATGGGACAACGTGGCTGGCCCCCTCAAAGACTGTGGCTTTTTTTTCTGGTCACATCATTACGGCCTTATAATGTGTTACCCAGATGGTACAGGATTAGGGTGTGGTACTGATGGAGAGAAACCCCCCTAACTCCCCCCTTCCTTAGCAGCCATTTTGGAGAGAGACAAAAAAAGGGACACAATTCTGAAAAGAAAGAAAAATATGTTTACTTGCTAGAGTTTAAATGTATTTAAAAAGAAGGCCAGTCTGTGTCTGTCTACTTTCTTTGCAGTTTTAATTTCATAGAAATCCTCTAACCCCTTGAATTCCTTATTTATTTATTTTTCAGTCTGCTTTGATAATTCGGATGAAAGAACGTGGGCGTGCTTCTGCGGTGAAGATTGTGTTGAATTCCTAATAGCCAATCCCCCCATTCCCCGTCTTTGTTTATCCTGCGATATTCAGTAATAAAATTCTTGGCGTGCAGTGAAAAGCAGTTGGCTGTTGGTGAATGAAAGAGTGAGAGCAGCTGAGAGAGGGCAGGAGGAGACGTATACTGCTGGATGGTGTCCTTGAGAGGATAAATAAGAGCCGAGTGGGCTTCAGGGGCTATTGGACTGAAATCCCTGTTCAAATGCAGCTTCCCAAATGCAGACAGCCATCAGCAAGGGACGGTTGCTCGCTTCATAAAATATACAGCACATACATTTTTTTTACGCACAAATCTAGATTCTTAATACGCCTTCTAACCTGTTTTTCTAACTATATCAGACCTGGATTATGATAATTCGACAAGCAAATTCACAAAAACAATCCAAATGAAACAGAGAAGAGCTTTTCCACATGACTGGCCCAGCTTGCGTCAGGTGCATTGGCACAAAGGATATAGGGATTGTAACTGGAGCCAGGAAAACTTGCTTTTAGTCAAGGACCTAAAATCGGATTATTCAGTCATGGCCCCATAAGGGCAGTGGGATGGAGTATCACGGCCTGTCCTCACCTGGCTGGACAGTTCTGATGTCATGAGGTCTTGCCCTTGCCGAATGAGGTAATGGTACACCGCTGCTCGTTGGCCCTCCACTGGGAAAGCCATGCCAGATCGGTGTGGACACACCCGAGGCTGCAGCCCTGACTCACAGGGACAAGGTCAGCCAGAAATCACTGCCGGTGAGAACCAGCTACTTTACATGGCAAAGTAAACAGCTAGGCTCCAATGTCCAAGGGAACATCCTAAAAGCTCAGCTGTGTGATGATGAAACTGCTGGGAAATGAGACACACAAATGTAAGCAGAAAGAAGAAATGTCCTTTTCTTTTCATTTAGTACATTTTAGGAATCACGATTCAATTATCATAACTGATCAGTTATCATGGAGCAGAGTCAAGTCAGTTTCTTTAAAGTGTAGTGTAATCAATCTCTGAGAGCATGAATGTAAAAATGTCACAGGAATATACCTTGTTGAACAAGTAGAAACATGGGCCTGACAGCTCTCTTAATGATGAGTGGAGTCAATAATCAACTCATCACAAACATGTAATCTTCTGTTTAACCAGTTAAAAGAACATAGGACATAGTGAGCTACTATTTACATTTTAATTAGTCTACTTATTTACTGCCTACTTTTACTTACTTTTAATGTCAGGAGACAGTTTAAAAGGAGGAGAAAGTTGGAAACAGACACTGAAAGGAAGGGAAATAAAGTCTTGAGACTGACCAACAATATTACCTATGATGCAAGGCCAACCAACAGAGAATTATTTTTTTTAAACAGATATCAACATTACAGAACAGCCCTGGAAATATCAGTAACAATTTGTTTGTCTGTATTCATGTGTTCTTACACATTCATGAAGGACTATAAAGTAATGAAAGTACTCAGAAAGCATAAACCCACAACTTTATCATAATGTATAATAAAATGATGATGATGTGATGAACAGGTCAGGTATATACTCAGAGACTCCAGTTTATTACACTACCTTTTTGTTTGCTTGGCTTTTGCCAGAATAATCTCCAAACTGTGCTTGACATCAAGTTGAATACCTTGTCACCATATCTACATTTATTTATGAGGAATTTCCATTAAAAAGTGGCATTTTTCAACCATATGCATGTGATTATTGTCAATACAGAACCATAAGACTATTTTCACAGTATTGAATTTGCCTTCCACACAAACTGAAATAGTGGGGATAGGATATTTACCCACAAAACAGTTCTGTTATGCCCACATTATGCTTACACTCAAGCTTAACTGTCTGGAAGAGAGATATCGAAATCAGTGGTGCAAATTTGAAGACCTCTTACACTGAATGATTAAACATGCAACATAATGCTCTTGCATGACTTCACATGACTATTGACCAAGTTTTTAATGGAGCTTAAATGATCCAGTACAACCTCAGAGTTAGATAAACAGTGTGCCCCTTCACATGCTTAATGAGATTGTCTGCAATAATTCTACAATAAATAGAATGTCCACAAGGCCATATGGATCCCTTCCAGCACAAACTGTAACACACATAAGGCTTCACCTGGAGTTAGCATTCCCTTGACCCTTGTTCATTTTCGCTTCACTTTGACAGTGAATAACTTTACATCTAAAGCATTTTAAGCCTTTACATGAACCATTTCTATTTCCAGAGAAATACAACATTGTGTGACTGGCGTCATAACCTCGTATCTCGCTTTACTGCTCTGTAATAAACTTCTTTTTTTTTCGAAATGAATGCTAAAATTATGTCGTGAGCATGTGACTTTCAGTCACACATGAGAGAAGTAACCATATTCTCTGGACAAGAAACTCGAGGGCAGTCTGAGGGAAAGTTCTGCCCTGGTAGCCTTTCTGTTAAACTGACAGCCTGTTGTCTTCCCAACTTCCAAAGCAACCAAACTTTCTTCATAGCTGCGTGTGCGTGCATAGTTCCGCATTAAGTTGATTTTGATAACGTGTTTACAAACTTTACTTTACAGAACATTGTAAATAGCCTACTGACACGTGCAGACTGTGCAGAGTTGGGAAGTTATGGTAGGCCCATTTGGTGTGAATACGCACACACACACAGGGGAAATTCTCTCTCATTGTTGAGTAGGCTAGGCTACGCACAGTGCATACGGCCGTGCACCTGCAGGCGATCCTGATAGCTACCCCAGCCACAGGTGGCCAACAACCTGATTCCATTGTACACACATTTGTGCTGTTATCGATTATTTTTGGTTTGGCTAAGATTTCAATGAATGTGCTCCTGGCAGCTTATGACAACTGCAATTTTGAATGAACTGGGATTTGAATAATGCAATAGCCGCCCGGGCAAAACACTAGGAAACATGCCATTTCTACATTTGCTGCGGCATTAGCGAGTGTTAGCACGATACACTGTGAAAATCATTAGCAGAGAATGATAGCCGCTCAGTACCGTATGGGCAGGATCAGCTTTTGGGATGACACTGCGTGCGTGCGTGCGCGCGCGTGTGTGTATGTGTACTCTCCAAACAGCCCGCGTGCCAAGCCAGACAGATGTACTTCCCCCACAGTTGCGATGACTTCCCTCCGCCGCAGCGCTGGTGCCAGCGGCCCTGTGCTCTGGCTCTCGCCTCACTGATGAGTCATCTGTGCTATGCGGCGGCAGTGCGCTCCGCTCCGCACTCATAAGCGGCGGCAGGCGCTGTATTTCCCAATGACAAAGTCTGCTCTCCAAGGTGAGTCTCTGGCAACGCTTGCAGGGATTATGTCGCTTGCGAATTGGGTAACACCGTGAGTGATATTATGTTCCAAATAGTCTGTGCAAATAATAATGGATGATGTTACTAAGGAGCTGAGGAATTAAGGTACTGCTGATAGTTGTATTGATAGCATTAGTTTATACCAGTATCCCCAAACTTATTTAGACCTTTGACAATCAGAAAAAGTGTCACCCCAAATTAGGCCATATACAGATGAGTTACTAAATGCTCTTAAATAGTTTGACCAGTAGGCTATTACTTGTTTAGGATTCTCATACACCCAACCTGTGTCCACTTTGCTATAATTCTGTTCTCAGGGCCTTGGGAAACGCTTAATTAAGTCATATTGACACTACTTAGTACATGATCTCTCATCCACAATGTCAGTGCATGAATGCAAATGGGTCTCAGGATTTTGAGTCCTCAGCTAGAAAAGTTTTAGACACTTTGTAATTTAACATCACTTCAGAGAATTGTGAACTTTCAACAAAATAGCCCAAATATTAGTTCTACAACTGATCCATTCCCGTACTTCATAGCTCTAGTCAAACTCAGCCAGACTTAATGGATGGGACCATTAGTTTATTGGTTAAGCTCAAATGTCTCAAATGTCACACGTTCCCCAGTGGACACAGAGAAGGCACCTATCTATTAAACTTGATCAATATTTGTTTTCCCTCTCTCAGGTTGACTCAGGTTCATAACTACGGCCACACTTAGCCTTGAGCCTGTATGATTTCTGTTTGTTCTGGAATGTCTTTCCTGGAACAATAACCTGGCACAGTTCCTCGTCTCATGCCGCGCTTGTGTCGCTCGGTTTCCGTGGAAACTGGATATTGGTATGTGAAAACAAAGATCTCCTGCAAGGGCAGATGTAGTGACTTCAACAGGTTTTATTTCTTCCCTTCTGTGTGGAGACCTCACTTTTTTCTCGAAGAGAGAAGAAAAAAGATTAATGGATTTATTATGTTTAAAGTGAAGCCAAAGCCCCCCTTTGCCCTTGGATAACGAGTGCAGTTACAAAGTCCTCACTCAATGCGCTAGCCTTGGCATAGTGTGAGCTGGGCTTTTTGGCGACAGCACTTACGTTCCTCTGGAAACTGCTGCGACAAAATGGTGCAAAGTATTAACATGTTGATGTTGCCTCTTCACTGGTGGCAGATTTGGAGGAAAATATATCTAAGAAAGTGAGGAGGCATGGACTTTTTATGAATCTACTGTACAAAATGCATGCATAGGGGACTGAACACTCCACAGAGCAATTGGTAGTCAAATTGCATGGTTTTAGAACTGTGTGGAGATTGTGTGGATTATATCCAGTCCCATGGCAATGCATAATAGTTTGTGTGACCATGAAGCAAATCCATTCCATTCGCACATTCTGTTACAAAACTCACTCATGTGGTCATATACGTCACTGGGATAAATTGAAAGGAGATGTTGAGACTATTGCCATGTATTGATTGGTTAGTGTGTTAGTGTTATATGTGAAGCTATGGGTATATAGTGAAGATAAATGTTAAAAGGCTTGGCATCACATGTCGGTTTAATGGAATTATCCTCAAGTGGGGAGTAATGTGGCTCTGGTGAGATGGGGTAGTATTTGAAAGATAGTAAGTAGTAAAAAAAAATAGATAATGGTATGCCATTGTAACATAGAGATATTAAACCTCTCATGACAATGATCTGATCTATTGGAAGTTATTCCATTGTGACCAACAAACAACAAAATATTCATGCTGAGGGTATTTAATTTACAACTGAAAAAACATTTGGGCAGAAACACAAATTGCAATTTAACACAGAATGCGGATGTTCTAGCCTTTCTAGTTTCACTTAACTGCATCGGAACCGGGCTCGTTCTCAACTCAAAGGATTTGTTTCAGCAAAGGTGTCAGTGCTGATTCTTTGATGTCACACTTGCATGTGTGACTGTTCTCACTGCAATGAACAAGGGCATTGATGTTCCACTTCTAATGAGTGTGCTCGATGTGGATGCACCCACTTCATTCTTATGGCATGTTAGTCCCTTATGCCCTAAATATATCAGTGTGACACTTTATCTCTCGAGACGAAGAGTGTGGGGGAGAATAGAGAGAGAGAGAGAGAGGGGGCAAGAAAGAGGTATAGAGGGAGAGACAGAGTGTGTGAGGGAGGGAGGGTGAGGCAGAGAAAGAGTCTTCTCATTCTTGAGAGAAAGTCCCATTGATGTGACATATGTGACATGTCACATGATCCTTCCAATTCCCCTTTGCATCTTCTCTGCCACATAAAAGAGCTCTGGCTGATTCCTTACGGCCACAGGGAGGTTTGTGGGCAGGCACAGGTATTCAAGTCTCCAGAATTCACGACTCTTGATCGTGCTCTGAACTGTGCTTAGTGCTCTGATTTGTTGATGAAAGCGGAATGCTCAACCGTTTTACATCATTTGGTCATATTATTTTATCATTTTAATGTCTATCATTTGCTACCAACTAATTCCCATGCACTTGTGTATTGGTGTATTTGTTGTATTGAAGTATGCAAACCTCTAGACCAATATCTCTACATCTGAGAAAATGTTGTGCATCATTAGCTTATTATCATTAGCTTATTATCATTAGAATGCATGCTTTGAAAACTACGGAGATCACTTGACCAGAGATAATATCACTGACCTCTGGTGGCTCTTGAGAGACCGCCAAAGCAAAAAAAGTTCCCAACCAATACTCACCGTGCAGATAAAAAAAAAGCCACCACAAAGTGATGGGATTTAGCAGCCATTGGGATGTGCTCCTTCAGGAAAAGGCACAGGTGTCATATTTTCCCTGAAAAGCTCTCTTTAGTAAGTACTTCATCTCCTACAAGCCCTCATGCATTATTAAGAGGCAGCATCCAACTCCCTTTTCATCTCTGTATAATCCGACCATCAAAGGACTGATATTATCACAGACTCCAGGTGCCAAGGCCATTATCAATTAATGTGCCCTTTTGACTTGTTGGCTGTGGCATACAGTCACCTGTAGCCAGTGTAGTGAAATGAAAAAGCAGCTCTCATATAAATGTAAGATTATGTAAAATATAGTTATTAAAACTAGGATAGAAGATCTGGAGAAACACAGAGACATGTGGTTTAAAATGTTACTCATACTCATAATCACATGCCCAATGATGAACATATGAGTTATTTTATCATGAGGCTAAAATAAATTCTATGAATAAATTATGAAGACTAAAAGGCCTAAATGCATTTCAGAATGTCGTACTGTAAATCTCAAGATAACACTCTGGATAGGAAATGCACTGCTCTGAGTGTACTGCTGCTGGGAGTGGTAGTTTGTCCTTTCCACAGTGTTGGTAGCACTGTTGTTCGCCTTCACTGATGGCCTAGCTTCTATTTTGATTTGGCTTGAGCTGTGAGATGTTTGTCAGGGAATGGTATTCAGTGAGATACTTTGGCTGTGAAGTCCCTGTGTTTAGACACAACATACACCATCTAACGAGCCGTGTCCTCAGCCAGATGCTGATTTTCTTTGCTCTTCATTACTCCCCTGTAAAGTGGCATGTTTCTTTTGGAACTTTAGATACATAATGTACACTTTTGGAAGGGCGATGTCCTTCATTTATCGATTTAAGTTTGTTTACTGAACGTTAAGCTCCTTTTCATATGTTCAGATGTCCCTCTTTATTGCTCTGCCAGAATTGATATTGAGGAAAGTTACGATTTAGATAAGCATTTATATGGTGAAGTTGTACATATAGACATAATTATTTCAACCTTGATAATGTTTTGCACTTTTATAATGTGTAGAATGTGGTAGAAATGGCCGGGCAATCAAATGGGGGCCAAATAGCTGTCCAAAATTTCAATATTCAAATTGTTTGGGTAAGCTCAATATTAATAATGTATTTTGTTTGAATGTATGTTAATTATGTTTCTTGCCAACTTTATGTTAGATTTAACAACTTGCCAACGGTACGTTTCAGTGAAATAATGTGTTACTTTGATATGATATTAGTAATTGTTTTGATGGATTGAAGACAAATTTGAATTTCATATCAAAGACACTTCAAAGAGTGTGCATTGTTGTTAAGCATTTGACTCCAATGAGCCAAACAAGCAAAACTAAGCTTTTAACAAACAAACCAGAGATACCAAAGCTATTGCTGTCATTGTGACCCACATGCTTTATTATAAAGATGTGATAGTTGCATACGCCTTCAGAGACCAAGAGTCACATCCTCTACAGCATACAAACTCACTCAAAATTACACACATTCTCAATAGAACAGGGAATTAATGACCAAAGAGAAAAATAAACATCTACCATCTTTTCTTGTTAAGGTTCCCAGATCTCACAACTCCTCTGTAACTAAACTTACAATACCATCACATCTTATTGTGACCGGTCTTTCACCCACACACCACTTCTCTAATTTTACTCAAAGTTCATCCTCCTGGAAACTCCAGATGATGATGATGATGATGACGATGTGTTATGTAGATACCTCCACCACTCCTCTGCTGTTGCTGCTGTAATTCCGTGCAGAAGCGGCTGTGCCCGGTGGAGGGTGCGTGATCTCTGGGCGTTAGCGCTCAGCTGTGCTGTGTGGGCTCGGCTCACTGCTGTCTAAGTTTAGCCCGCCTGCTCCCTGGGCTGGGAGGGGGGGGGGCACGCACCCAGAGACAACAAGAGAAGGGAGCTGCAGATGAAGAGAGTGACTGGGTGAAGCAAAGCACGAGAGAGTGGGAGAGACACTGCGGCACAGATAGGGCAGGAGAGAGCACCACAGAACTGATCAAGGGGGAAGTGTGTGTGTGTGTGTGTGTGTGAGAGAGAGAGAGAGAGAATGAAAGACCATGAGTGAGAAAGAGAGAGAGATCTACTCCCAGTATCATTAGAAAGGCTTGTAGGAAGTCCTTAGGGGCCCTGTGAAGATGGTGTTCCTGAGAAGAGGCACTTAACTCCTCCAGGGGATGTGGGAAGACTCCCCCTGCAACATGTTTATTATCAAAACCATGCCATCGGCTCCATCAGTGCCCAACACACACCAACACTCTTTTAAGTCCTGATAATTGTTGGTCTTGAATGAAATGGATTAAGTAATAATGTTAAGCCCAACTGGTAGGACAATGGCATGTTCAATATTAGGATGACCCTCACCAAGCTTTCTAAGGCAGCACTAGACGCATCTCAGGGAGAAAACTGTGTTGAATGCAAAGGTTAAGCATATCTTGAACATTATAGGAAAGAGCAGTGCATCAGTGGTAAATATTGTGAGAAAATACGAATAGTCATACAAAGTTGACTTCCAATATTACCAAATAGTTTATCCGTTAGCAGAGGTCTTAAGGTTAGGGCTGTGAGGATTTACACGAGCAACTAGCATGCTAGCTCAGTCTGCCTCCGTTACACAAGGCACACAAGGAGAGATATATGAATGATGGATAAATGAACAATTTATTACATTGCAAACCATTAACTTTAAATGTAACCAATATCAATTGCATCAAGTAAATGCAACTTAAAATCAGACAAGCAAGTACAATACAACAAGTTTAGATGAAACGAAGAATGCATCAAATGTAAACGATGCAAAACAAACCCAAAAGATAGGAGAGAGAGAGAGGGGTGGGGTGGGGGTGGGGAGCAGAGGCGAAAGCAGAAGTACAAAAAGGCTTTCTCTGGAAAGAAGAGAAAAGCAAGAGGCAAGAGAAAGGTTGCGAGAATCAGAGAGCCTCAAGAAAAGAAGATTCTGGTCTTTCATCCTGAAACACAAGTGCCCCAACCCAATGTCAATGTCTTCCTGCCCAGGTGGCCAGCTGTTGGTCAGTTGGTGTGAGATTCAAGTGCAGACTACAGTGAAGTTCGTGGTCTACAACTATGCAAAGATACTTTAGATTGTACTGAAACCATGACCAGACTGCTATCTACATTACAAGGATCAATTTAAGACCAAACATTAATATTTTGGAAACAACCACAGGTTTTTCAACCTTCCTCTCCCGGGGGGTTGGTGAAGGCAGTGGTCCCAGGTATCAATAGCTTGTATGGTATATTAGTTAATCTTTGGCCAGACTGCCTGTGTGGAGGTCAAATAAAGAGTCTGCCGCTTGTGTTGCGCTTTGGCCGGCGCAAGCCATGGAAAATGACGGGTTTCAGAGCACAGCGGAGCTGTAGTTGTATTGTATTTGAAGGCTCCTCTCCATTGATGTTGTCATCATCACATCACATGGCTCCATCAGGCTATGGAGGAAGGACTCTCACAGGATTATTTACGTTTCAGCAGGGGCTAATAGTGCCCTTCAGCAGCAGTAGCAGCACACTAGCTCCAAAACATAGCATGTGACCAGTCCCACACCTCACACCTGCAGCCTGTCATATAGTGTACTCTTTGCTTTGTGAATGCATGTCACTTCTGTATTTTGTTTTCTGTGTTGCTGGGCGGGGGAGTATGTGTATCTTTTGATGTCCTGGATGTAGCTTGTCAGACAGTGGAACAAAATATTCTCCCACGGACAATAAAGTCTGGTGTCTGAAGACTCTGGTGTTATGCAGAGTGTACAGGCCATTCTGTTAGTTCTTAATGATCTATTCACCCATTTATGCATAGGCATTTTTCAAAGAGACAATAAAAATATAGTGTATGGTACTGTGTATGGAAAGGGTAAGGTTGTTTCTATGTAGAGTTTTATTATTGTCATCACACAGAATCACCTTTTCCATCTCCATGGCATACTAAGACAGTTAGTGTGTGTGTGTGTGCGTGCTTGTGCCTATGTGTGCATGCACATGTGTGTGTGGCATTTGAAACACAGGCACTGAGACCGCATTCCCTCTTTTGAGTGGAGCCCTGGGTGGTTTTCCACTGTGCCTGAAAGCAGGCAGCATCCACATGGGTGTGATCCTATGAAACACACACCAATTTGGAACACTGAGCTCTCTCGTCGCACACAAAGATAGGCCCTGTGGAGCTGCATCTTACACCGCATGCGATGTAGGAATCTAGGGGCTCCATCTCATGTGTGATGTATAGGAATGCGTGGGAGCCCTGAGATTGGCTGCTATCATGTCTGGCTGGAGGACACTGGTCGGCTCCCTCTCTGATTGCTGCCCAGGGGCCTCCTGGGCTATATAGCCTCATCATACATAATACAGTGGGGAGTGTATATCCCTAAAATAGAAAGACTATCAATAATTGATGGCCATCATCATAGAAAAAATATATGTATGTACGGTATATATACACGTGCTGGTACAGTTGGTGAAGGGCAACCCAAAATGAAGTAAGTATGCATACATGCACACACACATACAGATATACATAGTTAATTGTCCCTTACTATGAATCAGGACCTCTTCAATCCCAAAATAAAGGCCATTTTGTAATTCCAAGAGATGAGGATGGTAGGAGGGAAAGTATTTTGCTCTCAAGCCCTTTGAAATAATCCTCCTACCTCTATGCGGGGAGTGACACCTCCACCTTTAAATCTACACTAAAAACTTGCCTCTGTGAGGCATGGAGCACACGGACAAGTGTCACGGTATGTTCTATTGTTTGTAATGGTTCAGTAGTGGAATGAGATGACTGAGTGAGTGTGTGTTACATACTGTCTGACTACTAGGGGAAATGAACTTATGAGATGTTCATGGAGAAGCAACATTTTACTTGCTTGCGCACTGCTTAAGGCCAGACTTTGGATATGACAACACTGCAGGACATAGTTATTGTGCAGTGTACTGTTTTATTGCTCTTAAGAAACTCCCAAATTGTCATTCTGAGCAGCAAAGAAAAAGATTACATGCATTGAGTTTCTTTTCTGTCTAATTAGAACAGGGATCTCAGAGACCAATACAACTGTGTTGAGGTATACAGCGATTTAGTAGAACCATAATACTTGTATGCATTTGTGAGTTGGGGGAATTCTCCTTTAACTTGTTTGTATCAGTGTAATGACATAGTTATACATATTTCATGCACCGCTACACTAAACAAGAAATTTGAAGTGGCTTCATTGCCAGTCATATGTAATAATGTCAAGCGGCACAGGAGGCTGGCTCCGTGAGTTCTCATAAATCACATGGCTCATTTGCTCGCAGGTAAATGAGAGTCCTGCCAAAGACGAACAGAGATGAACCCCTTACCTTTTCAATTATTAAACATTGCATACTAATGAAAATAAATGAATCATGTTTATTTAAACACATTTCCACACCTAGTGTAAATTTTTTAAGCTGTGAGTTTGTAAATGATTGAGTTGCCAATGTCAATGACAAACATGAATGATTTTCCAAAAAACAATAATGTGTTTGCATAAAACAAATTAGAAGCGCATGACCAATGTGCTCCTTATTTTTAACATATGTAGTTAATTTACCTTTGAATCACGGCTGCAAACTCCTTTTGATGCCACTTTAACTTAATAATAAACAGAATTCAGTCTCTGTCATTGACGATGCATGCTTGCTGCAAAGCCTGGTATTGCACTACAGTATGTATCAGTGACAAATTTGGTTCCCCCGCAGGCCGCAGCGCTAAATGAATATATCCAGTTTGTTGAAAATTGACTAAAGAAGGGACACCCATAGTGTTAGCTTCACTGACAATTGAACGGTGGTAAGTTAAACAGGTGTAAATTAATTCCTGGGTTCTTGGACGGTCACATATTAGAATGGGCTCAATACTGCATATCATTCTCACAGTTTCAGGTCTACTGATAGTACCCTTCCCAGCATCAGAATACATCTCAAAACTATACAATTATACAATATAAATGTCAAGGCAATTTCTCTGAAGAACTTTTCGCGTAGAAAACTGTTGAATGTTTTGGGTTTAGATATTCCTTTTCCCTGGCTTGTCTGGGGGGCTGTCTCCTGATTCCTGATGCTGATGCTGCCTACTGGGGAGTTGTCGATACTCTTTCGTACACATGCATGTGTGTGCACGCTCCCATATACAGTGTGCTGAATTATTTACGCTCAAGCGTAAATGGGAAGGTGTGTGTGTGTGTGTGTGTGTGTGTGCGTGGCTGGCGAGCAGCAGGAGAGAGGGACGGCTGGAGGTGAGACTGCATGTGTGAATCACCGCCCATGAATGTCACAAGAAGAACGTTGTGCGGCAGCGAGCGATCCATACTGCCAGCCCACAGTCAATGCTGCTCTTAAGGACAAATGTACAAACATTTCCGTATGCCAAATATATTCGTATGCCAGGCTTCGTTTCAGACAAAAACAATATGACCGCAGCTTTCTGTGACTTCTGTAGAAATATAGCCAAAACAAAGAGCTATATTTTTGTTTTGGTGTTAGTGTGATGTAAAATGTAATTTTTATTTTTTGTCACTTGGCAGACAAATCACATACTAAGGTCCAGGGGCCCAGTGTGGAAGGCCTTCATTTGAATGGGTGATAAATGCAGCGTAAGTCGTGGCTTGCAGTTCTAATCTAAAATATCAGGGGAACTGGGAAATCTCATTTCAGAGCTGACCTGTCAAGGTCATCGCATGACTGAGAAGTTTAATTCATCCAATGTCAGTTGCCACGGACAACCTCATATATTAAATATTTAAAATCAGGGTGTTTAATATGAGACAAGGCTTCCATGCAGAACAAAGGAAGCCGAGATGGCGTTATTCTCAAGGAGGGAGCTGGGAGCACGCAATTCTCATGACTTGGCGCTGGCTTCTGCATCGTCAATGATTCATCTAGCTAAAAACAAATATCATGGAAAATAATTTAGCATTAAGTGAAAGACACTTTCCAATGCAAAGGTTGGCTGGGTCTGTGGATGTTTACATAACCTTGCTTGAGCAATTATTTCTGGCTGAATGAGACAATGCAACTGGCAGCCTCCATCTGTGATGATTTATATGTGGATGTGTTTATAACAGTAGCCACTACATTTTAGCAGGTGCTTTATCCAATGGAGCAGTTCAGGGGTATACCATCTGATGTCTTCAGCCTTTGTCATTCAGACCTTTCTACCTACGCATACACATGGATGCACAGCGCTAGCGGGAGAGAGAGAGAGAGGGAGAGAGAGAAAGAGAGGGAGAGCTGCTAAAAGCAACACCCAAGACCCGGTTCAGGTCCACTGGAGATGCTAAACCCACTGTCTGCTGTACATGATGCCCCCCCCCCCCTCCCCCTGGCCCGTGCCTCCGGAGAAGAGCTGACCTTCCCCCTGATGGCTGTGCATCTCAGGTGGTGCTCAGAGGCAACCCGGCCACCTCCTGATGTCTCTTCTGACAGCTGTGTGTTTTTTTAATCTAGCCCCTGTCTGCCCAGTGGAAGAGACCCCCCCCTCCCCTCCCCTCCCCTCACTCTGCATTATTCATCACTTGTTATGAAGATGAGGGGAATCTTAATTCTGCCCATTTTGGCTTCGAGGGGTGTGGGGTTGGGGGTGGGGAGGAGGTGGGCGTGTGGAGTGTGTGTGCATTTAACCTAACTAAGGAAATGAGAGCACTTTAATATGAATGCACATCAGCGCTTCTTTGTGGCAAATGAAATTATATCACCTCATATTGGATTTTTTATTTTCATTTTCCTGCTGCCGACAGGAAACATATTGGCCTCTTCCAAACATGGATTCTGTGACATTTGTTATAATGCATTTTTTAAAGAGCAAGCACAAATTATTGGCACTCATGTACTTTTTTTTAATAATCCTGATGCAAATTAATGTTTTTTTTTTTTTCAAATGGAGGACAATCCAAAAATATGACAAAAAATAAGATAAACATCAGCGCTTTCAGTATTTGTAATCAACTGGGTGTACAATTTTGCGAAAGCTCCTTGCACATAAATCAGAATTTCTGGAGAGCCACTAAGAGCTCATCCAAACACCATTGCACACTCTCTCACTCACACACACACAAACACACACACCAGAGCTGTCTCATTCTCTCTCTCCCTCCCTCTCTCACTGTCTCACACACACACACACACACACACACACACAAAACATGCACACCTGTCCAGTGTTTGCTGGTGACGTCAGAGAGCCCAGTGCAGTTGAGAAAAAGGTTTTCTTTAGATCTGTGTGGCGCTTGCGTGTTTATTCAGTATGATTGAGTTGGTGCGGGGAGCATGCTCCTCTCCGGACCTCTCCATTTGTCATCATCTTAGCCCTTTCAGGCCGGCAGACACGAGCGAGCCCCCAGCTCCGGCGTTCATAATCCTGCCCTGTGCATGTGCAGACACGACTGCGGCACACAAGAACACCCGTCTCATAGAAATTAATCCATTGATCCGCTCTCCGGCCGTCAGTCACAGAACAATTTAGAGTTAGATTTATGGGATGTCAAGAGCTGCCCACTATGCCCTGAATGAATAATTAAACTGTGATTTAAAAAAAAAAAGAAATCACCCAGCCAGAAGTTTCAGTTCTTATCGTCAGAGAGACAAGATGAGATTTCTGCCTGGGTTCTTACATAATTGATTTTCATGGTGTCCCATAGCTTATCACAGTGGTGTCCGGGAAGAGAGACATATTATGATATCCCAATTAGCAAATGCCTGCACTGTATACAAATATAATCTTATTTTGGCAGGTGTTGTAGTATACCTTAGTTGTGTTGTTCCTTCCATATCTCCTTGGTTATAATGAGCTATTAGAGAATGAAGACTTTTTATAGTTTATTTCATGAGCGACAGAAGTGTGTGTTAATCCTCTAGATGCATCTTGGTATATGGGCTGCTCTTTAATTAACACATTTTTTATTAGAGGTTGAAGAGGATGTACCAATTATTACTTCACAGCTTGGTGTGATAAGGTATGACAAACAAATCCCAGTTATATTCCTGGAGATACACATACACCCATTGTGACACAATTGCAGTGATCTCAACGATTTTAAAACATTTTAATGAGCAAACAAACCTTCTCTGAACTGTTCATCTTCTCTTGTGTGCAGTTGTGTGAAACAATTCTCGCATGGATGGCAGTAATTGTGCAAAAATTGGTCATGAATAAAAACAGGTCATTGTCAACCATGATGTGAGCACATCATTCGCTACTGACGATTTCTATCATGTGTGGCCAGTAAGAAAATAGTGCATCATCTTTTGGGAAATTGCGACAGCAGTAAAAAGATGTTGTTGCTGTGTCTAACACCCCCCTCACCTCCCACCACCAAAGCAACATAGGAGACCCCCTGCAGTTCAGGCTTGAACATTAGCCGCAGCATGGCCCCAAACAGAAGGGCAGCACTGGGGGAAGTGCCCGGGAATCAGGGAGGTGTGGGAACCGGTGTGAAGCCTGAGGCTGGACCTCTGAAATGCAGAGATACTGCCCCTTATGTCTCCATGCAGAGCAGACAGGACTCACACAAAGACTGGACAGACTATTTGGCCCAGCGATGTGTCAATCATTCTATATTTTCATTTCAAATATATTTTCAGAATGTAACACATGGTGAGATCCATGAATAGCAGACCACTGAAAAAAAGACCATCCACCCACTGACAAAGATTTTGTCTGCATTTGAAAAGCTTGCCATTATCACTCAAAACCACCACATGAAGGGAAACGTTCTGCTGTTTTGCATTCACTGTGTAGTTTTGAACCCAATGTCACTGTTACTTCAGTCTGAGGCCAAGGAGGAGGGACAAACAGAACATTCCAGCATTGTGGATTATGGACATTCTCTGTAGTGTTTAAGAACAGTATAAGTCTTCAAAGCTAATTTATACCTTGGTCAAAAAGCAGACTGCCCTCCCTGATCAAATGGAAGACATCTTAGTTTGCTTTTAGACTCTGTGTGACATTTTTTTTTAAAGTAGTTTATCATCATGGTAGCACTGTGGCCCACACACTCTCACTGTAACATAGCAACAGAGATAGTCTTGTTTGCCAAGGTCAAGAATTTCTCTTGTGCATGCCAACAGGTGAGAAATCACTACACGACAAGCATGCCTTGATAAAAACTTGTTGAATTAGTGAGTTTCTTCTTCCTTTTGAAAACCACCAGTAAACACTATGAAGTGTCATGATGTTCTCAATGAATTTCCCATATCAGAGACGGTTGCTCCCCAAATAAATAAATTAAGGGCAAGGCAAGCAAAGGCAGACCCTGGCAGCTCATAATGCTGTGTCACTCCAGTGTGGAATGAAATAATAAATTGTATAGGCCTTACTTACTGCTTCAAGGATGCGGGGGAGAGAGTGACATGTACAGGAAGCTTTGCAGCGTACTGATCATGTATTAAACAGACTTCCCCCTCTCAAATATTCATATGGAGGGGTTCACTCATTAATCTTTCATAACGCCTGTTCTCCTCTGCATACATTAGGGGATTGGCATGTTGCCTGCAGTTTTATTGCAGTGAGGCTAGCAATCTCCATGCACTGCGTTAACTTCAGTGTTCCAAATTGAAATCCATATTGTGTTAAATACAGTATATGCTCTTCTCTTTTGTTTGCTAAGCATGAATGAGATCCTTCTTTCTCCATTTGTTTTGTCTTATATATTCTGATCTTGTGTGTGAGAGGTGAGGCTCCACTTCAGAAATGTGATGGGGCTGATAGCAGTAATATTATTGTGAGTACCTGGGAGATTCAGATGGACTTGATTAGATTTGCCCACACATTAATATGTTCAGTGATGCATGAAGCCGTCAAGAAATCTCAGCCTACCTACACGCACGCACACACGCACACACACACACACACACACACACACACACCAGAACCACTCTCCAAAATGCTCAAAAGCCATTTCTGCTTTTCCTTCCTTTCTCTTTTGGGCCCTAGCATCTATTACACAACATTCTAAAATATAAAAACGAGGCTCTGAAGTTACAGATCTAGCCTGTGAAAGTGTGCAGTGATGTGGGGTCAGGGCTATAGCTGGTGGCTGACGCCATTCTCCTGGCCAGCGCCACCCCCAGCCTGATTACCACGCTACAGGAGGGGCCTGGGCTGATTAGCCTGATGAACCTGGGCGTCAGGACTGCAAATGAAGGGTAAGGGGGTTCACAGGGACACTGGTGGGCTGGACGTCTTATCGACCTGTCTTATAGATTCCACTAATAAGCCCGAGGGACTTAAAAGTCACCCACGCATCTATACTTTCACACGTACAGTATGCCCAACTCTTCTGCACACACAGGTGTGTGTGTGTGTGTGTGTGTGTGTGTGTGTGTGTCTTAACACCACAATTCATTTTTATTTTGTTTATTAAGTAAACTTAGAGCCTTCATTTTAATCTATGGAACCACTGAAATGCCAGAATAATGAGGCAATAATTTAGGGATGATTAAGGATAATTAACAGTTTATGGAGAAATCACAAGGAAACTAAGGAGTTCTGAAATGGCCATTTATAGCATATTAATCAAAAGATTGTATATGATTTTGAAAGAGTTAATAGTTTAATAATGTAACTGGTGTTTTGTTGTGTCTGTGGTTTTCTTTGTTGTCACTACTTACACAACTTTCTCTTCATTACCATGGCCTTGATAATTACCCTAATTATCCTTGATGTAGGACCTCATTACTGTCTTGCTATTGTCTACAGTTTTCCTGATTGCAAAAAAACAACAGCTGTTTAGGAAACAAAAAACTTGTAATTTTAGAATTTGTCTCCTCATAACATGCTGCCTCTATAGGATATGTCCCAAGTGAGTGGCTAAATCTATTACTCCTTTGTTGAGTTGCACAGGTATGTCAAAGTGTTTATTGCAAAAGTAAACCGTGTTGGAATCTGGGAAATGTGTAATATGTAATGCACACACGTCGGGTCTCCAAAGATTTGGCTTTTGCTCTGAAATCCAACATTCTCAATCAGAAATGCCTGCAGCTAAAGCACTCCCCGACTGGCTGGGTTCTGAGTGTAGATTTATTTCTGCTTTTCATGAGAGAGGTCTTGAATATAGGGTACACAAATACCCTAGCCCACTAGACCCCCACACACACACACCCTTCTATCTCGTTAAAACAATGATTTTTGCCTTTCAGAAGTGCCAAGCCTTTCAAGTTCACTCACTGACTGCCTGATTGTGTGCCCAGGAGCTGAACATGCTTGTATGAGGAGAATTTGAGTGTCTTTCTATTTCCTCAACAGCACTGCCCCCTCTGTATGCAAGTGTGTGTGTGTGTGTGTGTGTGTGTGTGTGTGTGTGTGTGTGTGTGTGTGTGTGTGTGTGTGTCAGGGGTAGGGAATATTTGTCACTGTCACAGTTGTTTATCTCGTTACAGGATGTGTCATGAGGTTACTGGTGGGTTACTTGTTTGATGTCTCAGAGGGCAGTACCTGACGTGTGTGCTCGTTGTTTCAAGTAGCTTAATGGAGCGTAAGGCTAGTGACACCACAATGGCACATCTTACTTTTTTTCTTTTAATCACAAATCCTTTACATTTCAGCATGCCACCTACATTTCAATACTGACACTGCAGCAATTTAGTGAGCAGTAATAGCAGAAACATTCTGCATGTTAGGGTTAAGGTCTCTGTCTATCACAAAACTGCTGTGCCAGGAGATTTGTGGCTGGATGACAAGGCCATTGAACTCTGCCAATTGTTGAGTTTATTTTTCAACAACTCACCTCCACAGTCCTGGAAGATTTTTGGGAAGAGTAAAAAAGAAAACTCTATAAAGATATTCTATTTTTTTATCTATTATTTTTTGTATTTTTCCTGGAGTATTTGCCGACAGCAAATGCCCATGCCTCAACAAGCTAAAACATTTACGGTCTTTATTTACCGTAATTGCCAAACTAGTAGCCCCGGTTCATACATTGATTTCTTCAGCTATGAGGTTAATACAGTACATGGGGCAGTTAATGTTTTTTTCAGCTATGAGGTTAATACAGTACATGGGGCACTTAATGTTTTCTTCAGCTATGAGGTTAATGGGGCAGTTAATGTTTTCTTCAGCTATGAGGTTAATACAGTACATGGGGCAGTTAATGTTTTTTTCAGCTATGAGGTTAATACAGTACATGGGGCACTTAATGTTTTCTTCAGCTATGAGGTTAATGGGGCAGTTAATGTTTTCTTCAGCTATGAGGTTAATAACATGGGGCAGTTAATGTTTTTTTCAGCATGGGGTACATGTTAATGTTTTCTTCAGCTATGAGGTTAATGGGGCAGTTAATGTTTTCTTCAGCTATGAGGTTAATACATGGGGCAGTTAATGTTTTTTTCAGCTATGAGGTTAATACAGTACATGGGGCAGTTAATGTTTTTTTTTCAGCTATAGATGGGGCAGTTCATGTTTTTTTCAGCTAATAGGTTAATACAGTACATGGGGCAGTTAATGTTTTTTCAGCTATGAGGTTAATACAGTACATGGGGCACTTAATGTTTTCTTCAGCTATGAGGTTAATGGGGCAGTTAATGTTTTCTTCAGCTATGAGGTTAATACAGTACATGGGGCAGTTAATGTTTTCTTCAGCTATGAGGTTAATACAGTACATGGGGCAGTTAATGTTTTTTTCAGCTATGAGGTTAATACAGTACATGGGGCAGTTAATGTTTTTTTCAGCTAATAGGTTAATACAGTACATGGGGCAGTTAATGTTTTTTTTCAGCTAATAGGTTAATACAGTACATGGGGCAGTTAATGTTTTTTTTCAGCTAATAGGTTAATACAGTATATGGGGCAGTTAATGTTTTTTTTTACTTGCATAAAACACTGTCCTGCGACTTATACACAATGTGGCCAATACACAGGAAATAACTGTAGTGCTTTTCTACCAACCACTCAGAGCACTTCACAATCTCATGCTTCAAATTCAACCATTCACACACCGATGGATGAGGCAGCCATCCAGGGTACCTGCACATAAGGAGCAGTCTGGGAATTCAGTGTCTTGCTCAAGGAAGGACTGGTCTTGAACCAGCAACTTTCTGGTTATCAAACGACTCCTCTACCTCCTGCACCACCGCCGCCCCCAAAATAACACAGCAGCATACTTTATAAGTATGTAATAACACATAAAGCAAAGTTCAAATGGTTATAAAGTCTCATAAGCAAAGGATGTCATTAGCCATCTCATTAGCCTACCCCAAACTGCTGACACAGCAACACCAAAGAACTTTTCCTCTGTTGCACGCACTATTTGTTTATCCAGCACTGGCTTTGGAAATAACGATGTCCACAGACAAGGTAGAATATGTTGCATGATTTTATGAAAGTACGATATATTGCGACATCAGATGCAAGTCAAATTTGTAGTTTCTTATGTGTCATTCCATCGAACTACAGATCCGCTACCCGATCTGGCAAACTTACATAGTGCGGTTATACCCGATAGAGGGCCGTGAAGCGAATGCAAAAGTGCCGTTCACCCTGTTACGAGTTGAAACGATTTTGGAAACATTATTTTAAGGTATAAAAAACTCTTTGGTGTTGCTTTAATGTCACATTTCCTGCATGCACTATAGAAGGGAGAAGATAAACATGGAATTAGCAGAGTTAGCAACATTACTTCCTACAGCTGCAGATATCATTCAAACAAGAACATGAACATCATTACCAATTTTTCTTTTATAAAGCTCAAAAGTACCACACTGCAATGTTTGCTACCTAGCTATTTTGACATGTTCTACATAGGGCTGTCAATCGATTAAAAAAAATAATCTAATTAATTACATACTCTGTGATTAATTCATCTAAATTAATCGCATATATAATATTTGCTGAAAAAGTATTTTAAATATTTAAATTCAAATGAATCATTGAGTAATCAGCATTAGTGGCATTAAAGTTCAAAAACTCTTTTATTATTATTTTAATAATGGCCATAATAATCTATGATTATATGACCTAATATGCTGAGGAAATAAATTCAAAAGTGCTTCGGGAAGAAGTTTTTTTTTTCATATACAAGGTATTTCAGGCCAAAGATTTAACCTAGGGGACACAATGAAAATAAATTAACACTCCCCTCAATGTCAACACTATTTCTTTGCATTGATGTGCGACTTTAGAGTTGATGAACTCTGGTGATATGCAAATTCCTTGCTGCAGACATTGCAGAGGACTTTATTTTAATCAACACCATCAGGCCGTTTTTTAAAAGTAAATGTTCCAATCAATGATCTAGGCAGCACATTTTCTTCTCTCTCCTTCTTTTTACAGTCTAATGGTTACTGACTACAACGGCTCGGGGTCAAAGGTCATATGGAATCGATTAATCTGCGTTATTTTTTTGAATCAGTTATTTTTTCTCAAATTAATTAATCAAAATGAATCAGTTATGTTGACAGCCCTAGTTCTACATGTTAGGGTCCTCTGTCTGAACTATACTATAATAGTGAGATTGCTCTTCATCATACAACTGTGCCTGTGTTGTTTAAATTCACGAACCTCATCAGCTAGTCAATATAAATAAATTAGCAGCCCTAAATCTATTTTCTCACAAGCTTCCCCATGGCTCACAATGTGCTTAGCTACGGGCTTTCATTAATGATATGTTGAAAGGTCAAACTAGTTACATACAGACCCAAGGTTTTGCCTGTATTTCAGTGGACTAGTTCAGAAGGCTGCAATTGCTAATAGAATTGTAGAAATTGTGAATTATAGAAATACAAAACTGTAGGCCTACATGAGGTCAGCCCGATGTTCCCACAGCCCAATGCTATCACAGCCCTATGTCCCCACATTTCTAGGTTAAGGTTAGGGTTAGGGTTAGGGTTAAGGTTAGGGTCTGGGAACATACACTAGAGTTGTGGGAACATAGGGACGCTCCCGCCACACTGCCGTTCAGCAAAGTGCTGACTAGTCCATCTTTTTTAGATGGTGAACATAAACGTAAGCATGATTTTCTGAACTGGGGATTATCACTAATTTCCCCCCATAACTTTTGACAACTGAAAATAAAATGTGATAGGCCTACAATGAGCAGAAGCCATGTAGTCTAGCCTGTTAATCAAATTAATGTAAGAAAATAAAGTTGTGTGTCATGTTATTGAAGGAGAGTAACATTGCTATCCCCTCCCCTGAAGGGGTCATCCCTATGTTCCCCGGGTCCTATATTCCCCGCTTGGTGTTAAGGTTATGGTTAGGGTTTTACAAAAGAGTCCAATGTTCCCCGGTCCCATACAAAGCAGGGAACAGGACCCGGGGAACATATACGCTCCCTCCCTGAAGATGAGTCAGATGCAGAGGCGGACAGAGTACACAGCTTCATTACTTGAGTAAAAGTACAGATACCCTTTGCTAAATTTTACTCAAGTACAAGTAAAAGGACAACAGTCAGATGTCTACTTAAGGAAAAGTACTGAAGTACTTGTTTTTAAAAGTACTTGAGTATCAAGAGTACAAGAGTAGCCTACATTTTCGAAATATTGCATTACTACTGCCACAGTGCTTACATTTATGTACAGAAACCTTCTACATGGAGTTATAAAAAATTTAATTTTCATCTTTTTACCATGTTGCCAGGGATGGGCAGTATTTCTAATATATGTATTTAAAATATGTATTTCAAATACAAAATACTATTTTGTAATTGAAACACTTGAAGCGAAAACTATCATTAACTTGTTCAGAAAATTGAAATAGTCTGGCGAGGTGGGGCCACAGGTTGGCACATTCCGGGATGGACCTGCTTTCGTCTTCATCCATTGTTTAGGCCCATGGTTTAGTCTCTTATCTAAATCTGACCATGGAGTTGACTTTGGCAGAAAGCTGAAGGTGATTGCTGATAGGCTGTCCCAATCAGTGGCGCCTGCACAATCCAATCACGTTTGAGAGGGAAACAACAAATTGAGGGTTTCCGAGATTTTTCTTTTTTCCTTTTTTTTAGAAGTAGTAACGGGTACTCACGGTTATAGATAGAAATGTAGTGGAGTAAAGAGTTCAATATTTGCCTCTCAAATGTACTTGAGTAAAGTAATGAGTACTCCCAGAAATGATACTCGAGTAAAGTACAGATCCCTCAAAATTGTTCTCAAGTACTGTACTCAAGTAAATGTACTCCGTTACTGTCCGGCTCTGGTCAGATGTAGCTACAGTTAGGTTATGTTGGCCATTCATCTACAAATGCTTGGTTATGTTGGCCATTCATCTACAAATGCTTTTCTTATGGATGCCAGAAATTGCATATTACACTAAGGGTAAAGCCTGCTGTCTCAACTTTGAAACTTTGAATTTAGTCAGACCTGTGTGATAGAGGAATATGGCAAGGCTATCTCTAACTAGCTCAGAGAAGAGAAGAATGCCTGATGGAAATAATAGTGGACTAACTTTGGATAACTTGTAGACCATAAAGGTAAGAGTTCATTGTCCTTATGTTTAGCTATGTTCGCTATGTCCAGCTTATAAATGTTATGTGGCTAACAGTAGTTATAATGTGATCATGTAAAAGCTTGCTAGGACAGACGCTCAATGAGTTCATGCTTTGTTTTATCACTGGATTTTAGGATAGATGTTTTTTCTTTTAATATGTACTTATATTTACCTTTTCTGCTGTAAGTGCCTGGTGGTAAAATTGGCGAGACACTTCGTCCTGCCGTTCCGCCTCGGTCTATGTGAAAGGGACAGGCGTTCCACGCAAGGGCGTAAGTTTGGTCTGAGCTTTGCCCCCCAGTCGCCATTAGAGTGAGAAAACCGTTAGAAACGATGTTTTGCATTCAGATCTCCAGGGGTCCGTTGCACAAAAGCAGAATTAAGACATCCGGGATAAGTTACTGAGCTGCGCTCAATGAATCCAAAACAAGAGCGTACAGGCTTAATTGGTTGCACAACGAGCAAGCCAGGATGAGCAGACACGGATTCACCAAGCCAGGTGAAACCTATCCTGGATAAGTGCGCGCTCACGGCTCCCTCAAATAGCCTTTTCACCACAGCAACAAACAGCAACACCTCTGTTTAGGAGAATATTGCAACTAGTGCCACGACCACCATGCGCAAAATGGTTAGGCACTCCCGTGACGTCACATTGTCGCATGACAGGTCGCCATGGTAACTTATACCATAACATATCCTGCTGCCCCCTATTTGTGCAACTGGATCACGGATAAATTGAGCCAGGATAACCAAGATATTCCGGCTTAATCCCTTATCCTAGTTTTGTGCAATAGGCCCCTGAACTTCAAGCCCATAGAAATGCATTTGTTTTCACTGACATCCTTGTACTTTTGCCGTTTTCATTCATTTCAGCAAACGTTTAGCATTGCTGGTTAAAAGCCTTTACTTTCCTAACCGATTCCAACGTCCATTTAATAGGTTATAGCACTGTCAACTAAATTTGTAGGCCTACCAAAAAAACGTTAACCTGACTCTCGCCAGATGAATTTCGTTCCGCTTAGCTCCGCCTAGCTTCACTCACATCCATCTGGGACCTCTTCCATTGAGAGTGATTTCAGCACGAGATTGTATGGTTGAGCCAATCAGGACGCAGGGCGGGAGTTTCATAGATGTGACATAGCATAGAAGCGACTGTGAGACTGTTATCAGCATCACGGGCTGGCTTCAATGTGAGTGGTTGAAGTAGCACGTCAATAGATGACGGACAAGAGGCTTATTCAATCATATGGAAGCATTTTTTGATTAGGCCCAGCCTTCTGAAACACCATTCCAATGGATCGGTTCCAGATGGATGAGTGGAGCTAGGCGGAACGAAATTCATTTGGCGAGAGTCAGGTTAAAAAAACGTAGCTTCTGGCATTTTTTATCCCTTCAACTAGCGCATTATATTATGACTTATTATGCTTCTGATGTCCTCCACCTTTCTTTTCTTGCCCGACATCCTCGAATCGACAGCAGAGCAAAGGTTAGCCTATAGCTAAGATCTTTGCAGCCAAGTGTGCTAAAAACTTTGAATCTACAGCATACAGGGTGCTAAGCCAATTAAAAAAAGACGAATTTTGGGAGGCGGTACTGAAGTGGGAAATTATTTAACCCTTTGTGTACCACATGAGGTGCTTTTTTCCATTTCAACCTGAATATTGACCGGGGACATTTCAGTCGTTATTTAACATTGGTGTAGACACGTCCTTCGGTCCACACGCAAAACTTACTATGCCCATGGTTCCACGATTCTGGTACATAAATTCGCGGGAATCTCATCAGTGTATAGGGTTACCACACATTCTGGTTTTCCCGGGATTGTTCTCTTTAATGTCTGTCCCGGAAAATTGATAATCTTTCCCGGGACACCAAATGTCCCGTTTTTTGGTGCAAAGGCACTTCTATTTTTTTAAGTATTCCCTAGTTTCACTTTCAATAAAACCTACGTTCCACTCCTGCAATCCTACTATTTTTCTTAATGGCGGCCTTACATTGTACGATTTTGGTCTGTTTTCACAGTTGGCGATTAAATTTCCAAAGTCGGACAGAAATCATGGCAGTTGTACTGGAATCGCGGCGCGCTCCTGTCAACTAGATCGTTAAGTGTAAGGTGCCAATCTTAGCGGTTTTAAGTCCGTCGGAGTCAGTCTTTTTCTAGTTTTGTCGTTACAACAATATCAAACATGTTTGATGTTATCGCAAGTCGTTCTAGTCGTTCTAGTCATGCAAATAGTGACGTGAACAATATATAAACCAATAGTGACCTCTCTCGAACACCAAACAGGAAGGGGCAAAGTAGGCGACAGCTGTAGCAAGGGACCTGATGAAAGGATGAAACCTATGAATATGATAATGTGTTATTTTGTTTCTTATCGCCTACATCATTAGTCAGCTCGATGGGTAATAATTTAAAGGAATCTAGTTGCAATCTTGTAAATAGTGACCCTGCAAGATCTCTAGTCATTGCAAAATCATAGTCTGTGACTTAAAACTCCATTACGGAGTTGAAAGTTGAAAGAAATGAAAGTTTACCTTAACCATCAGCATCACCTAACAACTACCGGCCGCTTACAGCAAGCATGTCCAAGAGAGTGAGTGCATGCGGGTAGGCAACAGATTGAAGAGCTTAGTAAAAAAAAAAGAAATTTCGGTTCGGTTTGGTTTGATAAAATGGGAGACGGAGGAGGATATAGGCCTACAATCAAAGTCAGGGACAGCAGCGAAGAAAAAGAGATTAACATTAATCAAAATCATAACTTTTTTTTTTTTTTGGTCGGCAATGAATGTCCCTGATTTTCACAAATCAAATGTGGCAACCCTATCAGTGTAAAAGGGACTATTGCAAGATTTTTTTTTGTATATCGTGAGAATGTGCACACATTTGACCAAATTGTGCACTTGTTTTACTCAATTATGATCTCATTTTACTAGATTGTGCATAGAATGTAGTAGGCTATATTATGCACTCATTTTAGTAAATTGTGTACTCATTTTAGTGCGTTGATTTGACAGAATTTAGCAAATGGTAGGCTACTGTCTACAAACTGAAGTGTAAATTGTAAGCTGGTGTACTGATGTAACCTGCGTTGTGTTGAACCTGACTCAGCCCTGCACACGCCCGGACTCGAACCCGCGAACAGCAGCACCTTGGAATCGGAGGTGAGTGTGCTGACAGTTGAGCCAATAGCCCAGGCTACTGGCTTGCATGCCAGCAACACTCTTGAGGCGTCGAGGAGTGAGGTTGACCAATGTTCCACAAGCACAGCTAAGCTAGCTGGCATCTGTTACACTGACGTAGCTTTAAGGCAAGATGTGTTTTATTTATAAAACTCCCCTCACTGTTTTTAAGTCCAATGCATTTTATGAAAACGTTGTAAAATGATCAATAAGTGATTGAGCCCTTCCCCCTGGACACAGCACATGTGTATTAGTTATGCTAGGTGTGCAATTCTCCCCATTACAAGTTTGTTTACTATCAAAATTACTTTGAAGCTTTGAAGCTGTTATATTAAGGTACAACTTACATAGCTGGTTTAACAGCAATTATCGGGGAATATATGTTTTGAAGAAATCAGATGAATATGTGATTGATTAAAACAGTTTGGCCCTCTGCCTCAGGCTTTGGCCCCTTCCCTCAGGCTTCCGTCAAAAAGGCCTTCATGTGTTCCCTTTAGTAGGACTCTGCACGTGGGCCTCGATCAGATCACAAACCTCTGCTCTTAGGTGAGTATTCCACAAGCTCTGTTTTCCCAATCACACTGCCTTTTGGCCACACCATCATTATCTTTATAGAGAGGGTTGTTATTTTTCATGTTTATTTTTGGGTGATAGTGAGTCTACATGTTAGTTTTGAATAAAACCGTAATATTTACAACAAAATAGCTTAAAGCCTTGGGGGTAGTGTTGCTAAGTCAAAGTAATTTCCTTCTTTAAACCTTACGTAGCTTGAAATATATAATTAAACTTCTACGCTAATATGGAGAGGGTGCCCACCTTGGTAAGTGTAAATAATTGGCATGGAAAAGGACTGTTTGTGCTGCCAGTGCATTACCTTACTCTTATTCTGATTGCCACCATCTTGCAAGCAGAAAGTCCATATGAGCCGATTACCAAACTTTACCTTTTGCGTTCATTGAACCTTATGTAAGAAATCAATCAATTAATCATAAAATGGCCCTGATATGTCATAGTAGACATTAAGAAATCATGTTCATTTCAAATATTTATATCACTGACAACAGTAGTCCGGCCAGGATATTGTAATTTAAAAAGTGAAGTTGCAGCCCTCAACTGATGTTGATGTTGTGTTTTGACATGTCATGTTGTGTTTTGGCCTGATGCGCCACCCTCCACTGATCTACTAATCACAAAGTCAGTAGTGTTTCGCCATCCAGATTGGAAACCTCGAGTCAGGGGGGAGGGGGAGGGGATACACCGCTCTACAGTAATTTTAAAGTGATTGCAGTACCAGTTTTGGCCACAATCTTACATATGGTTCCTTTAAGATCCCTCAACTCTGCTAACAATAACTATTAAGAAAACTAAAGCTTTCTTGTAACAGTGAGCGTCCACAGAAGTAAACAGTAAGGAAAGTCTATCAGGCTGATGGCTATGCTGATTAACATCAAATTGGGTGAATTTACAAGATTGCTCTAAAAGTGATATCTGATTATATTATGGGTAAGGCTATTTGCACCCCTGGTACAATTAGCAGTGTATGCTATTCGTACCCTGGTGCAATTAGAAGTGAATTATATTCGTATCCCGGTGCACACAGCAATGTGTTCTATTAGTACCCCGTCTGGTACAAATATCAATGTATGCTATTCGTACCCCGGTGCACACAGCAATGTGTTCTATTAATACCCCGTCTGGTACAAATATCAGTGTATGCTATTTGCACCCCTGTGCATTTATTCTGGCATATTGATCACACAATGTAATAATAATAAAAAAACAAGCAACATGTTTTTGTTGTTACATAACAGGGTGTGAATAGTGTTCACTGAACCAAGATTATGAAAATAAAACACAACTTTTCAATCTAAAACTTAATCTGAACAGATGTTAGTGCCGAAACCTTTCAGAATTCTTCACTTTCTGCTGATGAAAAAATGAATGTCCGCCATGTTTTTTGTTCACGTGAGCAACGTGTTTTTGTTGTTATGTCACAGGGTGTGAATAGCTCAGCTGTGTGGCCAAGGCTATTAGTACCAGGGGTGTAAATAGACACTCTGTCATATTATTCTTCACCGTTGTCATTATAGTAGTATTAGTGATAGTATTAGTAGATTATTAGATTAGATGATGTGGACGGTGGTAGTGTAGTGGTTAAGGAGCTGGGCTAGCGTGCAGTAGCCTGAAAGTTGTCGGTTCAATTCCCGGCTTCCACCGTTGTGCCCTTGAGCAAGGCAGTTAACCCCAGGTTGCTCCGGGGACAATGTGATCCCTTGTAATATAGCTGACATATGTAAGTCACTTTGGTCAAGAAGTGTCTGCTAAATGTAATGTAATGTATTAGTAGTAGTTGCTAGTAATACAGTATGGGTGTTGTTATTCTTATTTGCTGGACTGAGTTTGAGTTAATACTGTAGTTTTACCGTTATTGTTGGCAGTATGAAGAGGCTTTTATCGATTACTTTATTTGCCCTGTAAGAAAACTACATTTGAAATGAGATCCAGCCTGTTTCTCTTAAGAGAACCTTAGGAGAAATAAGGCAGGATAGGAATAAGAATCGGTAGCTGAGAAATAGCCCTCCTGTTTTCTTAGCTCATGTCCAATTCAAGCTCAACATTAAGATCTCAAAATACTCTATTTTTCTTCGCAATCTATTCTCGCCTTATTTCTCCTAAGGGTCCCTGGGGTGTGAGGGTAGAGCAAGTAGAGGTGTTTGTGTTTTCCTGCATCATCTCCATCCTCCCTGGAGTGAATCATTTGTCGGCAAGACTTGGAAGGCATGAGAAAAAAAGGGGGGGAACGCCGAGGAACACCATTTTATGTTTATTTTTAGATGAAAGAGCATTGCAGCCACCCCCTCTTACAGTAGTTACACCCTGATTTGCACATCTCCTTCCTGCTCTTCCTCCGCCGTTGTGTTTTCTCCCTCATGCCCATACGTGAATTCACTGCCTGGAACACATTTCACAGAGCCTGACAGGACAGGATAGCAATGAGACAGACTGATGCAGTTTTCAGCACAGAAACTATGCCTCTAACTGTGCACAAATTCACGTCTTCTCACATTGTCAAATCGTAACAGAGCCCACACACAGGTGGTTCGGAGTGTCTCGACAATACACTCCCCCGGGGTATTTCCAGATGGCCAATAAAACCGCAGTCTGAAGTGAGAATAATAATAATTCCTTGCACAATTATTTCACACTTTTAATGTCAGGCAGCCTGAATACAGTGTGTTTTAATAGCCTGTTTGCTTCGTTGGAACAATGTGAGTTACATGCATTGTTCTCATATCCCACAGCCCTAAATTAAAGGAATCATTTAATTAAAGAAAAACTAAAATTGAACTAAAATTGGACTTAATTGAAAGGTATTTGAAAGATCTTACCTCAGTCCTTACCCCTTTAAACCAATTTAAAATTCACTTTCACATAGCATCTACACAATAGCCTCTTTCCTGTTGCCAGACGGCCAGTCTAATCATCCCAGTCCCATTCCTGGCCAACAAAGGAAAGCAAAACATACAAAGCACGAAAATGAAATTATCACATATATATCATATCCAGATAAATCATTTAGGTGCACCCAAGCAGTTGCTCCTAAAGCAGGCTTGGGGATTGTTTGATGACCAGTCGCTTAGCAACCGTGGATTATGACCATCTGTTGAAGTCTCCCTTGGAGGCCTTTGCAGGAACAAGCAAAAGGGAATTCCTTTATTATACAATTTTTCCCCCTTCAAGTGCACTGTGAAATGTGCCAGGGGCTGTCACCTCTGTTTACTCTTCCAGTCACCCCAAAATGGAGGAAGACTAGCCTACTCTGAACATGCATGGGATGTTGTGTTTGTGTTTTCTGCCTATGCTCAGTTCTTCCCTGCAATGGGTTGTTTTGTCGCTTTGTTCATTAGGACGAGGGAACCTTGATGGTTTGAGGGATACATAACGATGAAGTGCCTCTGAGAGACTTCTTTCCTGAGTGCATCCTGCTAAATAATTTACTCTGAACGAGGAGAAAAAATGTAATATTCATGCAAACAAATGTCCTTTTTATTCCTTTTTGTCTCTGAGGGTTTTGACGAGTTGGGCATTTCAAATGGTGTACATTAATGAGGCTGATGTTCTGTGAAGACTTGCTTTGGCTATTTTGTCACATATGCCTGATTGTCCCAAAGATTATTAGTGAAACATGTTATTTCTGACAATTATGCCGTGTACTAGTGCACATTTATAATATTTATTTTATCACATTTGAATAAACCATTAATTTCTGGAAGTCAAAATGTATTCTATTACACTATTTCTTCACAAAATACCAACTTCATTGAGAATGGTGGCAAATATATAAATGTTTGTCTTCATTAAAAGACTTGTGAATGCTGAAGAAGGCAAATCATTTTATCATGCCAGCAGGCTTGCTTGACCTAGCTTGCACTGTACAGCAATAGAAATGAAATAGAGCCTGTATCATTCTGGTATGGTATTGGCATAACACAGTGGTTCTCAAACTTTTCACAATGAGTACCACCTCAGAAAACAATTGGTTCTCCAAGTACCACCATCAGGCTTTAAAATACAATTTAATTGATTGTGTTGTTAAGTTTATATATATAATATAATAATATATATATATATATATATAATATATATATATATATATATATATATATATATATATATATATATATATATATATATATATATATATATATATATATATATATATATAATTTGAAGTGATTATTTCATCTTTATGAAAGAAAACATCTCAGAATACCACTAGAGAGAGTCTGTGTACCCCCAGTGGTAGTACCTGTTTGAGAACTACTGGCATAACACATTATCAACACATGTTTAAGTGGTTTACTGTAATGATAATGATAATTATGTTATGAGATTTGGAGATTGTGTCACGAGATCTCCCATCACTGTCATAAGAAAAATAGCAAAAACTTTCCTCCAAGTCATTTTATTTCTCTATAATATTCTGTATGGTTGAATTTGAACCACATGCAAAGAAAGTACATGTGTCATTGCTGGTGGTAAAAACGTTAGCATTAGTCATCTAAAGTCCAATTGCTGAATTGTATAACATTTAGCCTTTTTTTTTGTTTTCCTCAAGCCCATTCAGGTCTATGTATTGCCTCACCATACATGCTAAGACACTTTCTCTTCAGATATTTGAGCTTGCACACATTGATAAACTGTTAATAAATGCTGTAATGCTAAAATAAGTCATGCCCTAACATCGACTTGAAATACTCCTGTGCCTGTTCTCTCCGTGAGTATTGGAATGTTTTTTTGATTAAGGAAGCACGTCTCTAAACATTGCTCTGTACAAAGTTCTTCCTCACTTCAGAGGTTGTGGGCACAAGATGAATAGTTCAGTCGGAACTGAAACGTTATGCAAGGCACTTCCAGATATGCTATGTGGGAGTGTCATTGGGGGTAGGAAAGTTGGCAGGCTGTAGTGTGTTTCAGGTTGATGCAATCCTGCTATTAAAAAGTTAAGACCAAGACATTTTAGTAAAACAAGTTCTCTTTCAGTCATGGTTCTTTTTGGTCTTTTTAATTCACTCAACATTAACCAATGGGAAGTCCAACTCCGATGACGTCATCTATTTGAATCTTCAATCAACCGTCTTAGGGGAATATTTTTGCATGCCTTTATAAGGCCGTGTCTCTTTCCATTCTTCAGCACCTAGAGAATCTCGAACCTGCAAAGAATTGCCTTTGATCCTGCTCGCATTCGTGCTCAAGATCACAAGACAGGAGTCAACCCCACCGAGCTCTGCGGCGGCTCTCCCATCGAAAAAATAGCCTTTTTGAAGGCGGCAGATACATTCAATTTTACCCCAGGTGGCTCCCAGTCCAGCACTGACGCAGGACAGCCCTCCTGACCCCCTGGTCTGAGTGTATCATCCCTAAAATACCTAGCACCTTGAATTTCCCCTGGGGATCAATAAAGTATCTATCTATCTATCTATCTATCTATCTATCTATCTATCTAGCAGTAGATAGTTCCTCCCCGGCTCTGCTCCGTTGTCGTTTTGCATGAAGCACCTCCCACATGAAATGAAATCTGAATCAGAGTGTGATAGCCATTACATACCAGGCCCGTCCAGTAGCCCGCGGCTGCTCCTGGCCGGCCCTAATAAGGTTTGGTTTGCATGAAGCACCTCCCACACAACACCTGAGCAGAGTCCCACCACGCAGCCTCCTGGCTGCAGCTCTCCCTGTGACCCCCTGAATGAGATCGAGCTATGACTGCTAGCTACTTTCCAGCCCGATGTTTAGCAGGGACAGGAATGGCTACATAATCTCTGCCCGGTGAGAGTGCTCTGCCCTTATACTGATCGGAAATGACCCCTCTGCAGGACTGAACAGATGCATGTGTGCCATCGAGCCTAGGCAACTGGCTGTGCACTACCAAAACAAAGGCTCTCCCACGGGCTGATCGAGGCCATCACTCTGGCGTACAAAGCGTAACCCCCTGAACGCTTGAATACCCGCACCACTCGGAGCCTGGCTGCCTCTTGATCAGCATGGGAAGGAGTTTCAATGTAACAGGTATGTTTAAGAGCGAATGGGGCTCCAGGTGATACCTCCATCCGCTTTTACAATCTGGATGTCACCAGTATGTCCTGCTCTGTGCTTTCAGCTTTGAGCGTGTGAGAACACTCACTGAGGACTACAATTGGTCGATGTGCGCTTGTCTGTGTTAAGCCTGTGGAACATTGTTGGCTACATAAGTTTGATCTCGGTGGCAGTGAGCTACAACTGTTGACACTGATTCCTGAGTTGGATGTACAGTATGTGCTCATCAGTATGCTTGTGCAACTGTCAAACCCATAATGAAACCCCACTCGCTGTGGATCACTCGGTGATGATCTCTCGTCGGCAGAACTCTGATGTGTTGTGTCATTGACTTGTCTCATTGCCACATCCGGACACGAAAGCATCACCCTGCTGATAACATCCCTACGGCACTACACACTTGTCAAACTCTGCTTGTTCTGTATCGTTGACTATTTCATTGCCAAAGCGGTTATATAGAAGACCCCGCTATTGGCTCAATATCCATATGCAGATGTGAAAGCCTCACCCTGCTCATGATATCCCTATGGCACTACACACCGTACTGTGTCATTGAATTGTCTCATTGTCAAAGTGGTGTGTTAGAGGACTCCGCTATTGGCCTACTGCCATATGCGGATGTGAGAGCCATGGGTGGATTATGAACTTTCGGGCCCCTGGGCCCAGATGTATTAAGGGCCCCCCACTTATTGTCGTATATGTGGGGGGTGGGGGAGGGTTTGGGGGTCCTCCCCCAGAAAATTTTTAATTTGTTTGATGTGAATTCCTGTATTCTGGTGCATTTTGGGGATGGCCAATACTAAATTCAATCAGATTCACATCCTGATTTGTTGATATTGAAGCAATGATTCAATGCAAAGGCTTGGGCTTCAGATCCCTTGGGCCCCTGGGCCTGGGCCCGGTAGGCCCGTGCAGTAATCCATCCCTGGTTAGAGCCTCAGCCCGCTGACATTCCTGCGTCACTGCGCATTCGCCAAACTTTGCTTGTGCTGTACTGATGACTTACTACGTAACGGACGTGAGTGAGAACCTGCCAATTGGGTTTATTGTCAATGCAGATATTGGGTTTATTGTCAGAATTGGTGTGTGATAGACTCACTCCGCTAATGACCGCTAATTTACCAAGAAAAATGCGTATGCTGCTCTTTGTTGATGGTTTTCGGTGAACTACATGGGCTTAATCGCAATGAGGTATAAGTGTCCCCATTGGTTAGCATTGAGTGAACCGGACTGAATGAGAAGATATGACTGTATATAACCTCTATGCTATATACATCATAATCATAATGTTAAATCTGCTTACTTCAAAAGTTCAATCTACAATAAATCTTTTGGGTTTTGATCAAAGTAATAAAAGGCAATTTGTTGGGGTTTGTTTAACCCTTCTGTGTAAGAAGAGATGTTGAAGAACATTTTCACAATGTTTTATTCATAATTTAAGGAAATTCTTTTTCTTTTCTAAATTCTCTTTCTTTCTAAATATCTCATTTTGTCTTATTTGCTCTCATTATTATTGCATAAGAGCTGGAAATATGGTATGTTGATGTATGTTGATGCCTTTGCCTGACTGTCTGTTCAATGTCTCATATGGAAATAAGATATTTAAATGTTTGATGTGTGTCTGTCATTTTGCCTCTGCCATGCTATTTAATAGCATATTATAAATCTATAAAAATAGCACAAATCAGCAGTATTTAATCCTTCATCAAGAGTATCGTATTTTAGAAGAGCTGAAGTGAGTCAGGATCTGTGAGTTCACTTAAGGCATCACTTGCAGTGAGAGGCTTAAATGCTTGTCTCACAGACAAAGGCCCAGGAGTATTAGATCCCTGAGGTTGTGGTTTGACTTTTAGGAAGTACGAGCTATGTTTTGGGGCTGACGCTCTTTCTTGTCCAATGATGAATAACAAGCGTTGTCTTTGTGACTCCTGGAAACAGTAGCTGAGTTCTGGCTGACTCGAAAGCTCGGTGGGCTGTCTTTGGAGACAGTCTCAGCAGAGGCGCAGTGGCAGCTCTCAGACTTGGGGCTGTGTGTTTGCTATGTAGGCTAGGAGTGGGATGTGTAATGATCTCTCCATAATTAGAAGTCTCTCTTTTTTAATTCTCTATCGCTAAGGTTCCCCCACTGTCCTCATAGACTTTGTCTAATTTTATTGCATTATTTAAAATTGACTTATTTCCGAGATAGGATGTATTTCTTGCTTATTGAGCTTATTTCAATAGACGTAAACATTAGCATCTGATGCTATTGCAGTTCCTCTGATTTCCCACATGAATCAAATAACATATTTTTGATATTTAACTTGTGAGTCTCAGAACTTTTTAAACTGGTATACCTTTGAGTTTGAAATTTTATTTTTATATTCAAAATGCAGCTGACTATTTTCATAGGTTACCTTACAAGCTAGATTCATTGCATTGCGATATTGCTGCTTTAGCATCTTATAAGCTGTTGAAGGAGGATGATGGAATATGTATTCCTGTCTCTCTTCCTCTGAGAAAGTCATTAAAAGTCTTTCCCCTCATCTCTGCCTCACTGTGGAAAAGGTATCTATTTCTTGACTCCGTTCCATGGTCACTGCTTGCATCATCAGCCTGCACCAAAAATCCCCACAGGCTATGTGATCAGGAATAAAGTGAGAGAGAGAGAGAGAGAGAGAGGGAGAAAACAAGCCTTTGGAATCCTTCAATTGCCATGATTAGTATGCTGGAAAAAAAGTCCCATCTGTCATGGCAGGGTAGGACAAGGAAGGGAGGGGGATTCCCTGTGGGAGGGGGCAGGGGAGGGGTGGAGGGATTAACCACTGACACAGCTGACGCATGGCGCCTGCTAAAAAGGTACCCAAGAGCACACACGCTCCCTCAGTAGATGAGGGTGGTGACAGCCGCCACCACCACACCCGTGCACACACTGCCCCAGCCCCCGGCGCTTACACACGTCTCTATTAGATTTATAGAAGGGGCCACATCTGGTGCTAGACACCAAGAACAAAAGAGAGCGTTCCTGACTCAAAGAGTGTGTGTGTGTGTGTGTTGGGGGGGGTTAGGTCATAAAAGGAGATTTTAGCCCGTGTGCCGATGAAGTATAGTGTGTTTTCGCATCCCAAAATTCTGTTAGGTCTGAATAAGGGTGTCAGGTGCGAACACGGCCTTGAGATTGAATTAACTTGCATCGTGGATTGGTCCCCCACATGCATATTTAAGTGATTTGTGCGGTGGCACTACTCAGTGTTACTAATGTAATATCACGTCCTGCTGAAGGGTTGCTGTGTGGTGGGGCAGCATACACATGAACACATACTGTAGCAAAGACATTTGGTCTTGCAGAACCAAAGGCCTGACAAAGAGCTCTCAGTGGAGTACCAAATGCATATGCCCTTTGCAGAGTGCCACTGCACTAGTGATTTCCTATGGATCAGACCAGCAGGTGCAATATTTTTTTTGTTTATATGTGCTCAGTGGTTTGAGGACCGAAATGACTTGGCCATGTTGCATGAGCCAAAATAATAGAGTGACCTTTTGAGAGGTACAAATGTCTCTATTTGTCCCGCTGTTGCCTCTGAATGGACCACAGCGGACATCGTCTCCACGCTGTCTTTCGCTGTTAATGTAGCCGTCTTTTAAAATGTCACTGAAATAACTTGGTTCGAACACTAAAGAAAATGCCCCTTTGCCATCCCTCTGACCCATGTGCTTTCATTCCAGCCTCAGTTTGGGCTGGCTGATCAGACCGTCTGCTGACTTCAGGCAAACCATGCCTCATTACCCAGTGTCTCATTCACAACATATAGGTAACCTGTCACACAGACAAGAAATCAGTTACGCTGCATGCCTCATGGGACTGTCTCACACAGCAAACACATCCCAACAACCTCCCCCACAATACCACAATTACTGGCTGATTTGCGGCACGGATGTTTTTTTTTGCTGGCGTCTTCCATTTTGAACACATGGGCAGTTGCACAAATTGAGACTTAAATAACTGCCGCTTTACTTGAGTGAACAGTAGTAGATAAATGAATGTAGATATTTGAAGCGATGGAGAGGCGTGGAGAATCCATGTTGGACTGCAAGCGACTTCCTGCCAGTGACCCACCTCATGTAAAAATAGAATATTGCTGACAAAGGGCATTCATGAACAAGCAATCGATATGTTTGGTCCTGCGTTAACGTACACCTGTCAGAGCAGAGCACATTGCTGTGCAGTGGCTGAGGATGCACCACTGTTGTTCTTTTAAACCTAAAGATTGACACAATTTACATAATTTCTGTTGGTTTCACAGCAGCAGGTATTCTACAGTATAAGCTTAACTGTCACTGATGCACTAATGAGAGGGTAATACAGTATGTGTTCAAATCACCAGCATGTATAATGACGTTCATGCACATTTGAGCTGCATGGTTTTGATAGATAAGAATAATATGACAGTTTCAACTGACACTTCTAAACATAGTTAGGTAACATAGATAGTCCAATAAGAAAAGCTTGCATGCATGGAGTCTTATAACTTCAAATCAGAGCCATTCTGTTTTATTTGTGTCATAGCATAAGAAATTGTCTCAAGGCACTTTACAGAGCCCAGCTTGGACATGAACCTTGATCCCCATAGAGCACTAAGTCAACAGGGGCAACAGGATTTCACTTGAGAATAGAATTCTAAATAGAAATCTGATGTTTATTGACCCCTAAACAAATCTATAATGCTAAGTTATCAATAATCCATTCCACAATGCTGACACATTATTTATCAAAAAATCAAAAATAGAAAAATAGATTCTGCTACTGGCAGTCATAATATTTGTTCAGACATTACACACCAAGTGGTGACGATTGGAAACGAGAATCATGTCGTTTTCTGTTTTCTCCATTGGTTTCAAGTATGAAATTACAAATTGGGAAATCACTTTTGCTAGGGAAAAATAAAAGTTGGTAGCCGGTTACAGTATATAGGCCTATGTCCCTCCACAGAGGGTGTTCTGAAAGGAAACTTTGCATGGAGCATCACATAATAATAATAATAATAATAATAATAAAGCTTTATTTGTATAGCACCTTTCATACACAGAATGCAGCTCAAAGTGCTTTACATTTGAAGCATGTAACACAATAATAGTCAGTCAGTCATTATCAATCACTTTTCTTTGCTGTTTATGTTATACTCAGCAACATATCAAAAATATAGAAAATGACGTCATAAGACTGGCAGCCTTAACCCTCTTACCCCCCACAAGCACGCCATATGGCAACTGTGGCAAGGAAAAACTCCCATATTCCAGGAAGAAACCTTGAGCAGAACCTGACTTAATAGGGGGAGCCCATCTGCTTCTGGCTGGCTGCGCCCTCCAATAGTAGCAGATGTAGAATAATCTGAAAATGTAGTCTACAGGATAAGATGAGTTAACTAAAAGCTTTCCTGTACAGGTATGTTTTCAGAAATTTTTTAAAAATATTTACTGAACTCGCCTGCTTGATGTACAGAGGCAGGGTGTTCCATAGTTTGGGGCATAATGGATAAACGCAGCTTCTCCACTTTGTTTGTGGAGCACTTTGGGTAATGATTAAAAGATTAGAATTGGATGATCTAAGTTTCCTTTGTGGTTGATAAGATATTAAAAGCTCAGAGATATATGAAGGTGCTATGCCATTCAGAGCTTTGTAAGTAATTAACATAACCTTAAAATCAATTCTATAGGAAATAGGGAGCCAGTGCAGTTCAGCCAACACAGGGGTGATGTGTTCTCTCTTCTTAGTCTTAGTTAAAAGTCTAGCCGCAGAGTTCTGTATGAGTGCCAATTTCTTTAGATGTTTTTTGGGAAGACCAGTGAAAAGTGCATTGCAGTAGTCTAACCTGCTAGTGATAAAGGCGTGAATTAGTTTTTCTGCATCTTGTTGAGTTAAAAAGGGCCGCACTTTGGCAATGTTTCTCAAGTGGAAATAGGCTGTCTGAGTAACTTTACTGATATGGGGCTTAAAACTTAACTCTGCATCTAAGATGACACCGAGGCTTGTTACTTTTGGTTTGACCTGGTGTGCCAAGTTCCCCAGATTACTAAGAATAATATCTCGCTTTAGTTTTGGTCCAACCAGAAGTACCTCTGTTTTGTCATAAAAAAAAAAAAAAAAGTTTTTGCTCATCCACTGATTAATGGAGGTTAGGCATGCAGTGAGGGAGCAAAGGCCATCTGGGTTAGTTGGCTCCACAGAAAGATACAATTGGGTATCATCTCATAGCTGTGGAAGTTTACATTATGCTGACTTATGACGTTTCCCAATGGGAGCATATATAGAGAAAATAGCAGGGGACCAAGGCAGCTCCCTGGGCCACACCAAAAGGCAAGTCATGTTTTTCAGATACATGATCTCCTAGACTGATATAAAAATCTCTGCCAGTAATGTAGGTTTGAAACCAGTTTAGAGCATTATCAGAGAGACCCACCCACTTCGCAAAGCGGTGAATTAGGATGCTATGATCAATGGTGTCAAATGCCGCACTCAAATCCAGAAGAATAAGGATTGAGACTTTGTTTGAGTCGGTAGCTAGTCTGAGATCATTGACTATCTTTACTAGAGCCGTTTCTGTGCTGTGATTTGATCTAAAACCTGATTGGAATTTTCAAGGATACTGTTTTCGTTGAGGAAGGTATTTAACTGATTGCAAACAACTTTTTCAAGTACTTTGCTCAAAAACGATAGATTTGATATAGGCCTGTAGTTGCTCAGATTGGTATGGTCAAGTTTTGACTTTTTTAAGTAAAGGTTTCACAACAGCGGTTTTAAAAGCAGTTGGAAATATACCTGTTTCTAACGAGGTATTTATTACCTTGAGAAAAAAAAGGGAGCTAAGCCATCATATACTTTTTTGAGGAATGTAGTAGGGATTGGATCTAAAACACATGTTGAGGAGCCGGTTTGAGTTATAATTTTACCAAGCTCAGATTGAGTAATAGTGCTAAAGGACCTTAATTTTGGGGGCTGTTTTTGGGTGTACTATCAAACATATTACTTGTGTTACCAATAGCCTCCCTTATAGAAATGACTTTGTTTTGAAGAAGTCTGCAAATTCTTCGCATCTTAGAGAGGATGCCTGACTGAGTGTATCAAAAGGTGTTTGATGCAATAGCCTATCAATGGTAGAGAACAACACCCTAGAGTTTCCACTGTTTTCAGCAATTACCTTAGAAGTGGTTCCTCCTCTCATTCGAATAGCTCTATTATAATTTGCAATTTTTTTCTTTTAGAATGGCACGGTGAACCTGTAACTTAGTTTTTTCCATGTTCTCTCAGCTTTCCTACATGATCTTTTTAGATCATGGATATTTTCGTTCATCCAAGGTGTCAGTTTGCTACAGGGCCTTTTTTAGTCTTTAAAGGGTGCCACTCTGTCAAGCAGAGCCCTAATTCCGCGATTAAGAGCCTCTACCATTTGATCAATGGGATGATGTAAAATATCTAAATTTATGGAGTCTATAAGAGCTATGAACTGCTGTTCTGCTCTAATGTCCAAGAGTCGATTTGATTGCAATTTCGGGATGAATTTTTGGAGTATGTAGTACAATATTAAAAGATACACAATGATGATCAGACATATTTATATCATTTACTGATAAGTCTGTGACTTCTATCCCTCTGGAAATGACTAGATCGAGGGTGTTGCCAAGGTTGTGGGTGGGTCCTGTAACATGCTGCTTTAGCTCTAAACTGTCCAACACATTAAGGAACTTACTGGCTTTAGCATCAGTTGTCTTATTGACATGAATATTGAAGTCGCCATTTACAATTATCCGATCATAGCTAGTGATGATGAGCGACATAAGTTCAGAAAACTGGTCGAGAAAGCCAGTCCATAGTTTAGGAGGGCGGTATAAGGTTAATAGAAGTACAACTGGGTCAGCCTTCAGAGTGAGGGCAATATACTCAAAGGAAGCGAATTAAGCCAAAGTTGACTCGTGTGCAACTATATTTGTTTGAGAGAATGGAGGCAATTCCACCACCTCGTTTGCCTTGTCTAATTGAGTGGAAGAAATTATAATTTGGGGACAAGTCTCAACAAGAACAGCTTAAGCTGTCTGAAGTCAGCCAGGTTTCAACAAGAAACAGAAAATCCAATTTTTTTCACTAATAAAATCATTGATTGCAAAGGTTTTGGTAGTAAGTGCACCTATATTTAGTAAACCCATGTTAGCTGAAAATGCCTCTGGCTTTTGAGGAATATGCTGAGGTATGGAAAGAATATTTGTTAGGTTTCTAGTTTTAAATTTGTCTTTTCTTTTTACTATACGTTGGGTAGAAATCAACGTTGGAATAGAACTATAAGCATAAGTCATGCTATTGCATGACACAGCTTGATCTATGGTAGTAGTATTGTATGTTACCCTGCAGAAAACATTCTCAGACTCATCCACATGTATAATGCCATTCGAATCAATACCTGGGGGGCGTGAATCTGTAATATTTTCTACAGAATGTCAATGTCTCAGTGTGGACGCTATGTTGTCAGAGAGTAGCCTGGCTCCATGTTGGTTTGGGTGGAGACCATCACGCTTCAGCATACTGGGCCTCTCCCAGAACAAGCCCCAGTTGTTGACATAGGGGATGCTTAGGGAAGCGCAGTAGCGTTTGAGCCAGGTGTGGAGATCGAACAGTCTGGACCATCTCTCAGCACCTTTTCTGTAGGTAGGGAGAGGCCCAGAGATGACAAAGCGTTTTTCTGTGCCCATCAGAGTGGTGATGAGAGTTTTGTAGTTTTCCTGCAGTGCTACTGACTGCTTATCTCTGATGTCGTTCGTGCCCACGTGTGTGATGATGTTGTTGACCTTGGTGTGGCGGGCCAGGATGCTTGGGAGTTTCTGCTGGATGTCAAGGACCTTGGCACCAGGGAAGCAGTAGACCTTGGAGGGACCGCTACATGATGGGGGAATGCAGAGGTCTCTAACCATGGAACTGCCGATGACCAGGGTGGAGGTTGATGAGGTCCGGGGAGGAGGGGGTCGGGGGGGCGCCGACTTTGAGGAGGGACCAGGATGGTTGTCTCGGGGCTGGAGGGGCTCCTCATCCTCGGTCAGAATGGCATAGCGATTTTCCAGTCGTATAGGTTGGGCTGGGCCTGAGTGCCGTCCGGACCGTCTGCCGTGCTTGTGATGCTTGCTTCTACGCCATGGCTCAGGCTGGTGTGGAGTGGAGCTGGCCAGCAGAGCAGGCTTGGTTCTCAGCAGAGGCCGGGGAGAGGCAACAGGGACAGAAGTTGCATTAGTGCATGGCATGGTTAAAGTATTGGAGGACAGAGTGAAATCAGGGCATCTGGCATTTGTGTGTGTAAGAGAGGTAACGTTACTTACGGAGAGAATGGTGTCGAGGAACTGTTCATCCTTCTCAATCTGATGGAGGGTCGCTATTCTGGCTTCGAGTTCCACTATCTTTTCGCTGAGAAGGACGCATGAGTCGCAGCCTGGTGCACAGCTGAGGGGAGGCATCGTGTCGCGGCGATGGCTCGCCGGTGTCAACTGTTTTTTAAACGTTTGTTTGCTAGTTGGCTAGCAACAGCGATATCGTGCAGTTCCTTGATAACTCGAACACAGGTAGCGGGTAAGTAATCTGAGAAGATCTCACTTTTATATTGAGTCACTAGTTTTGAGAGACGTTAGAAGGAATTTGATGCTTTCTTCTTCCAGATATCGTTTCCTTGGCCCGGTATTATTTGCAGCCCTTGATACTGGCTTAACGTTTAACGTTAACGTTTGACAGAAAAGTTTGGCGATCAAGGTTATAGAGTCCGATAATCCAAAGCCTCGAGCAACAACAGTTTATGCAAGAGTTTGTTCACGAGATATAATCGGTAGCCAGTAAATCCGTAGAAAGTAGATGGTAACAAGGAGGAGAACACATGCGTGGTGTGTGCGTGGTGACTGTGTTACCTGTCCGTTTTCATTTAGGTGCCTCTTAACACGTTAGAGCTTCCACACTACCTATCATGATAGAGGCAAACGTGTCAGAAGTGGTCCTGTGAAAAGACACAATGAAAGATAACAGCTCCTCAGTAACCCCGCATCAGAGACCTTGTCTACTGGGGGGGTAAGGACACACTGTTGTACTTAACCCTGGCTCTGTAAATTGGAAACCCTAGGGGTGCACCACCGACACACAAAATGTCAAACAACAGGTGTGTGCTGATGCACAGGGTTGAAGGAGTTGTATAAGTATAGTATATATACTCTTTTGATCCCGTGAGGGAAACTTGGTCTCTGCATTTATCCCAATCCGTGAATTAGTGAAACACACACAGCACACAGTGAGGTGAAGCACACACTAATCCCGGCGCAGTGAGCTGCCTGCATCAACAGCGGCGCTCGGGGAGCAGTGAGGGGTTAGGTGCCTTGCTTGCTTGCCCTCCGGTTACAGGTCCGAAGGGCTAACCAGTAGGCCATGGCTGCCCCCAGTTGTGAGGAGATCTGAAGGGGGAGGTGTAGCCTATTTGGTTGTTGAGTTTTCTCCAGTATCTCTAACTCCCCACCATAAACTACTAAGCCTGCATATGCATAGACCTACACTAACCTGATGTAAGGCTTTGTCTAGCTATGCTGTTCTTTTTACTTTTGTTGAGGCTAGAAAATGCTAAAAGGCTTTCTAGCTTCCTGTGCAAGGGAATAAAGCTATACAAAGTATCACCAGGCATGATAAATATAGGCCTAGGTAGGCTAGCCTGTGATGCATTGTAGGCCTACAGGCTAAATCAACAGATGCTCCTCCATGTGTAGGACATAGATTAGGCTATTGTGTTTCATCTCTTCTCAGTAAAAACGTCCTACCATCACCAGCATAGAAATTTAAATGTAGGCTTGTGAATCTTAACATTGAGAGCGGCTTTACTGTTTGTGGTTTGTGTTCCACCAGTGGGGAGAGCGAATGACGATGTGAATCTTCATTTTCCGAATTTTGTATTTTTAAAATGAAAATCAAATACGGGTAGTCATTTTTTGATGATCAATTTTCACTTTCGAAACGGAATCGATTGGCCAGATGATCCACTGACCATCTCACTTTAGCTGTAATGATTGTGCGTGCATGCACTGATCCCTGAATTGTATGTAAGGAATTGGACAAGAGAAGTCAAAATGAGCTTTACAAATTGATTGAAGAAATGTGTTGATTATGTCCAAAGACGGTGAAGGAGAATCAACAGGCTCTGATATACTTCACAGCTTTTCTTCTTCTCTTTTGGCTGAATTGCTTTGTGTTTTGTATCCTTTGGTGGTTTTTATATATTTAGCCAAGGACTTTTCATTAATCCTTTATGAGGCTGTTTAAGCCTACTTTAAAGTTACCGTCCTCCATTTTGAGCCTCATTAGGAGATATGAGAAACATATCTGAGGCAACTAAGGAGCTTGACAGGTTTGATATGTGACTGTATCTCCCTGACTTACACCTTTGAAATAATTGTCTGACCTATTGAATAATTGACTAGAACTCCCTTGGGAACACTTCTGCAAAAACTCTTTTTAGATAACATTTTCAAGCTTAACCAATGGTTCTGTTTCTGTGCTTTGTGTGACAGCTGTATACTCCTCATATCATATTATTTAAAATTCTCAACACTTTTTGACCTCATATGAGTGATGCTGTTGCAAGGTAATGTGAAGTTTTATGAGTCGTGCCTGCATAGCAACCGTCATTCCATGAAGTGCAGAGGCTCTCTCAGCAATGACTGTGTTGGCACTTGGCCGCCCATTCACAAAAAGTATGAAATCCTTTCAATGACTGTCACAACAGCGCTGTGGCCCAGAGGCATGGCTCTGCTGTGGCAGGATGGCTAATGTTCACATTCTTCCCTTTGGTAGCTGACTGACTGACTGACAGCAGTGGCTCTCGATAGATGGGATTAACTGGCAGTCACGCTGCGTCTGAGGTATTCACTCTGTGTTCACAGCATTCAGGGCCTCAGCACAGACGTGAGGGAAATACTTGAATTCGCTGCAGACTTCACCAGTGTGTTGGAAGAGGTCATGTCTTTTTCAATCATGACATTTTCCCCTACAGGCACCAAAGTTAAAAGTTAAAGTTGACTGATATTTAGCAGACGTGTTTATCCAAAGTGACACAGACTCGTAACGGCAGGTGAGGGAGTTGACCCCGGGTTGACCGATTATCAGTCAGTGACGTTACCGTTCTCCACCATGTCCGCAGTGATATATAACAATATACAGAGGTTGCTGTCAGGTAAATCTGTCCATAATCTTCCATTCATAACTTTGCGTTAATGCCCTCTGTGGATTAGCACAGTTTTTGATCTGTCTCCGGTGTGTCTGCCCCCCCCCCTCTCTCTCTTTCTCTCTCTCTCTGTCTGTCTGTCTCGCAGTCTCTTTTTCTAAATCTAACATGTGGATGAGTCACTTCCATTGGTATGAATGTGGGAATGATAGGAAAGCCCTGTCACATTTCCGTCAGACGTGTAGAGACACAAAGCTGGAGCTTGAGACCCACTGAGAGGAGGGGTGGGCGGGTGGGCAGGCCGAGATGTGTCCCTGTGCCACCACAAGCTCCTGGCCCCAGGAGGGCGAGAGCTGTCTGCATTTCCTGAGTGTGAATGAGGAGACTCTCACTGTGGCTGCTTCCCACCACCCAGTGATTCGTGTACCCTCAGTCTTGCTTTTCTGCAGTCTCTCTTCCTTTCTCTCTCTATCAATCTCTGTCTCTATCTCATTACCACCCAACTCTCTCTCTTTCTCTCTCTCTCTCACGTCTCTCTATCTGTTTCTCACACCTACAGCATCTTTCTTTCCAATTTATCTTCTGTCATTCACTTGTCTTTTGCTGTTCTTTTTTCTGTCATACTTCTAGATTATTCACTACTATTATGTAATATTACTCTAAGTTTTTATTAACATGCAGGGTCATATTACTGTAAACATGGCCATATTACTGTAGTAAAAATGGTCCTTTGGGAATTATGGTGTCTGCTTATCTATATGTTATTGCACCAAAACACAACACAGCATTTCATGTTGTGTCAAAACAATGACAAATGTAAATTACAGTAGGATGGAATAACTATATTCCTAAAGGGAGATACTGCAAGTGGCCTGTCCAAAATATGAACAGTGGTATCTGTAACACATACACCTTCTAAACATATGATTTGCCAGGCATAAATGTGCCATGTCTTTGTTTGTGTGTTTGTTAAGGCTGAGGAGACATAGATAGATAGATAGATAGATAGATAGATAGATAGATAGATAGATAGATAGATAGATACTTTATCAATCCCCAAGGGGAAATTCAATTCATATCTCATGATGAGATATCATGTTATTTCTCACACATCACAAGTATAGCATACACTTTACTTCTGACCCGTAGCAGCTGAGACACACTCATGATGGGGGTATAGTTGGTGTCTTTCTTCTCTATGGGCTTACATTCAGGAATGGGGCCATGGCCACACTCCTGGGACTGGTCTTTATTCCTAGAACCACGGTGAGGCATCAGGCTGTAGATGGACACTGCTTCTCCTGGAAATGGTGCCAAAGGACATTATCAAATGAGTGGTGCTCATGTCTATTCAGTGTGGCTGTAGGTGTCCTATTCCTCAGTATCTCGCTAAGAAGCTGTTTATTGAAGATGTTTTAAATAGGACAGAAGCCCTGAACACAAATGCAGATTTATTAAGTTCAAACGGAAAGGAAATGTTCTCTATAAACTTTTCTGTGGTAGTCATTTTGTCCAGGAGGAGTATACAGCGACTTTGCAATTCCCATTTGTGAGCAACTCGATAAAAATCTGCATGTTTTTACCTCCTATCGCAAACTAAAAACATTACTGCCATAATGATGTAAACACGCTTCCAGCCTCCTGAAGCACCAGGATCCCAGATTGGTTGGGTATCTTTGTCTTTGGGTGCCCACCTGCCGTGCTGCTTACGTTTGTCACAGCCGGATGACAAGCTTTTGTTGAGGAAGAGCCCTGGTGCTAGATACATCTTGGCGAAGGAAGAAAAATATGTTTTTGATCTTTGAGAGTGTTGAGCAGAAAACGAGGAGGATCTGTCTTCCTGTGAAACACGGCTCTGTGGAGCTGGGGGCAGGATTGAACATTTGTGAGGAGATGACTGAAATGTGTACTTCATAAACTCCCCATGTCAGCAGGTAAAGGAAATCAACCTCAAATCTGTCTCGGAGACAGAGAGATGGATAGCATCTATTTGCCTCTGTCAGTCAGCTGATTTTTACGCTATCAAGGTTTTATATGATGTTGCTTCCATGGTGTCTGTCAGTCCACTGTTTATATGAATGTTGTCATATTTGTAGCTACATCTTAAACTCCCTAAATAAATCAGAAAAAAAAATAAGAATTGTGATTTTATCATTATCTCTACAATGTTACCAGGAAAAGTTTTTATTTCTTGAAGACCTGTTTAAAATCCTTGTTTGAGACAAGATGTGGCACAAATATTCACTGACCATGGAGACTCTGGAGATATGATTTGGGCCACCACTCTAAAACTTGTACCCTAATTGTATCCCCCCATCCCCATAAAATAATGGCAATTAATCCAGGAGCAAAGCAGCCAGGTCCAAAGTCTGCCATATCTGCTTCAGAGCAAGACTGCTGATCCAAGCTTGGTTCATTAGCGCTTACCTCATGGCCATGAACAGCCAGGTCCCTTGCCGGCCCCTCCCAGGCTGAGAGGCCCACAGTCATTAACACCAGAGGAGGAGCTGGCAGCCATCAGCACCACGGACAGCAGCCCTGTGAGCCCCGCATGGCGCATGAGCAGATGTCTCCAGCTCTCGGGAGTGTGTGTGTGTGTGTGTGTGTGTGTGTGTGTGTGTGTGTGTGAGGGGGTTGGGGTGTCGGTGCAGGAAAAGGGCTGTGCAGGGCAGTCCTGATGCCCCTTTAGTATTCATGGTGATGCTCACCAGAGCAGCCTACTCTGCCATGATACAAATATTAACTTGAACTTGCGCCCTCCCTCCCCTCCTCCCGATTGACCCGGGGACGTCACAAAGAGCAGCATTCTCTTTCCAGACAATGTGTTTCCATTGCTCCGTGCTTGTTGCCATGAACACAAAAAAACACAGCCTTCTGATGTCCATGCCTATAAGATAGAGAAAGAGAGATAGAGAAAGAGAGAGAGAGAGAGAGAGAGATGCCTATGAGATAGAGAAAGAGAGAGAGAGAGATTGCATGAAATGTACTCCTCTATTATTGACCCAGTTTCATGATCACAGGGTTTACCCACTACAGGTTAAGTGCCTCTGTGAGAGGCTAATCGGTTAGGCGCAGGCAGAGAGAGAGAGAGAGGGCGAGAGACAGACAGACAGACAGAGAGAGAGAGAGAGAGAGAACCCTGTGTGTTCTGGCTTCTCACATTTGACATCCGGCCAGCAGCCGAAGTGTGTGTTGACGTCGGGCCCCTGGAGAAGAGGACTGTGGGTTATAGTCGGCTTCCTGCCTGCCCGGCCGAGTGACAGCATTCGTGACGGACATGGACTCTCAGCAGAGATCTGGAGGAGGAAGCCCCCCACCCCCAACACCCCTGCCCAGCCCCTTCCTATCTGTGGCCCTCCCCATCAGCTGTTAGTCTGGATCCCCCCCAATCCCACCCACTCCATAACCCCACCCTTCCCCACCCGACTCCACCTCACCTCTCCTCCCCCGCTACCAGCCACCCCCGGGGCTTTTAGCCGGTGCCACTGAATGATTTATGGCCAGAAAGGAGATGTTGCGTCACGGACAGTGTCTCTGTGAATCGCTTGATCTTGCTGGAGTGCATTATTTTTACACAATGGTCTGACCCCTCCAAGTATACTTCTGAGATTGCCACTGCCACACACACACACACACACACACACACACACACCACACACACACACACATACACAAAGCACCTGTATATCCTCCAGCACAGAGCACCACTATGCCAACTTTGTGAATGAACCATCAGGGACTAGATGTTAGAAACAACCAACACAACACATACACAAACATGCATACACACACACACACACACACACACACACACACACACACACACACACACACACACACACACACACACACACACACACACACATAACAACACCAAACCCTTCCCCCCTGCTTAGTAACCAAAGGACACCGGGCTACCTTTGACATACTCCTGTGTCTGCAAATTACTTCCCCTAGGTGTTCCTGCTCATACACACAAACACACACACACACACACACACATAGAGGCAGATGTACATAGTGGTTAAACGAGAGAGAGAGAGAGATTTCATTTTTACACCAACACAAAGGTGGAGGAGGGGGGTAAAAATATTGTGTTGTTTGTTTGGAATTCCCTGGAGAAGTAGCATGTGCCTCCCCCCTCTGCCTTGAGCCTGGCAGCCCCTCCAGCCGGTCTCTTCCAGGGGGATCAGGTGGGAGCGAGGGGGGTTAGTTTGATGATTAAACACTTGCACGCGCACAACTTATGAGCTGCTAAAATGGAGGCTACCAGTGTGGGGTATACTGCTCCTGTTTATTTTACAGCCTTTGCTTAAAGAGAAGGGATTCTACCAAATGCCATTGTTCTGAAAGAATAACAAATCTTCTGAATAGAATACAGTCAGTATGTAATCCAATGTAGGAGGAAAAATAATAGATTTACATTAGAATAGAATAGATTGTATTTCTGGTTGATGTTCCGTGTGTGTGTGTGTGTGTGTGTGTGTGTGTGTGTGTTATATATATTCTGCGTAGGATAAAACCAGTTTTTTTTTTTATTAGCATTTCTTTGTTAATTGAATGTTGATCATCAGGTTCACCATCAGGTTCACACATTTAAACATTCTCTTCTTTTCCTTTGTGAGCAATAGGGAGTGTCCAAGAAACAATATGCCAAATATATCTGTTATGTATGAGGCAGCTCTGATAGGATGTCAGCTTCGTCAATCATAACTCTGTCTATGTGCCTTTTATATGCAATTGTCAGCTGACAAGCCAAAGATGAGAGCTTGTGTGTGTGTGTGTGTGTGTGTGGGTGGCAATGGCAGCAGAGCACATGCAAATAAATGCGGGACTGAGATGAATAGCAACTAAACATAGCCACAGGGCTACCCACCAACAGACAGTTAGGTGCAATCTACTGAACTGAAGGCAGTGCAAAATGCAAGAAGCATTGTTGCTTTTTTGTGAGATTGATTGAACTTGATTACATTCCCAGTCAGTTTATAAAATGTAGATGGGGGCAGAACTTGACAACTGTGCCCATGATATGGAGATCAGGTCAGTAGTCAGTGGAGAAAATCTGCCTTGACCCCGACGGGAAAGAGACTAGCAGTCTACCTGACAGCATCGGGAAGATAAAGTCTCATCCCTGCTGCCCTGTGTGGCTCTCCAGACAAGTCACTTGGCTTTAGCCTCCCCATGCTGTTACCCACCTTTGTTCTGTCAGTTGGAGCATCAGCGTGATGAATGGAACTATTTTTTTTCTCTCTGTTCCATTCTCCTCTTTTACTCTGAAAACTGAATGCTGACTGGAGGATGAATTCTCCTGCAGCGTCTAAGCATAGGTGCACATATTCATCTCTAAACATAGGTGCACATAGTCTCAAAACACACACACCCTATGCTTTCATGTACACGCGTGTTCCTCTGTGGCCTGTTGCTCGGCAACACTTCCCTGATTGGGTTAGGCTCGGGGAGGCAGGCTCTGGCACCGTCTCAGGCCTCAGGATCTGATCAGACTAATGGAGCTGCGGCCACCGCCACACCCACCGGCCTCAGCTCCCTCAGGGCCGCAGCCACTCCCACTCCCCCTCCCCCTTAACGCACCGGGCAGGACGCACAAGCAAGTGGCCACTGTGGCACACAGGCGTACTATTTGTGAGGGATGTCGGCTTGGGAGAGTGTGACGTGTTGGTTGGTCCCATACCTCCGCCCGATTTTACCGACTGAGATTGTGACTGAGAGGGTACCCGACTGGAGCTGCCTTGGGATTGATCCAAATTGTGTGTGTTTTAAGAGAGGCAGCCTTGACAGCAGCCCCCTCCCTCATTTACCCCCGCCCCGCCCCATTGGGGGCATCTCCCTGTGCTGTGTGTGAAAGCCTCCCCGTAGGAATGTTTGTTTTTGACATCCAGCAGATTTCTCCTTCCTCTTCCCCGTAGGTCCACATCTCTCCACAGCACCAGCCATCTGGGGAGCATCCACTGCTTAATGTGCATCTTAAGTTTTTGTTTTTTTTTAACTCGAGGTTGGTCCTGCCTGTCTTAACAGCATAAGAATAGCCATTTGCTCGTCCCTCCGGGCCTCCATTTGCAAGACTAAGTGTGTAAAAGTTATCAAAGGCCAATTTGAGCCGGAGTGGGAGAGTGCTTTTTCCCCCAACACAGACAATAAACACGTCGAGCTTCCCTACTCCATCTTGACCACACATCCTCCAGGGCTGCAAAGATAGACCTATCCCTGGGGGAGGCTCACCAATGGAAAAACAAGGGAGGGAGAAGGGAAAGTAGATAGAGAGAGAGTGAGAGAGAGAAATAGCAAGAGGGAGGAGAGGGGAAAAGGGGGCAGGGGGTGGCAAGGCACACAGGAAAAGGGAAGGAGAGAGAGAGAGAGAGAGAGAGAGAGAGAGAGCTTTGGTGTGACCTCGGTAAAGACCTGCATGAGGAGACTGCTCATTTCCCAACTCATTGCGTTAGGAGTGTGACTGCAGGAAGCTCAATTTGAGTTCATTACCTCTAATCTGGGAAGCTGCGTGCCTCAAACTATTGGTCTGTTTTGCTCTACACTCTAAAAAAGCTTTGGTCTGCTTTGTTGTCTCACAGCCTCATCTAAAGCTTTGTGTGTGTGTGTGTGTGTGTGTGTGTGTGACTGTATCCGTGTCCATGGACACAGGTAGGTACAGCAATGGGAGAAATCATTTCAACAACACGATCCTGGTTAAGAATGTCCCTGAACTAAAGGGTCCCTTCATTTGCGGAGGCAAATGAAACAATATTGAGACTTGTTCTCATTCTACCACACAGTCCAAATTCTTTGCAGCTGTCCCTTTATCTGTGTCACTTTATCTACCCTTGGAAGGTAGGCCTGACAGACAGCTGGTGCTCAGTGGTGAGGTGTGCAGTAGTAGGCCTACTGCTGGAAGCCAGTGTTTTTTAAATAATAGCACTTCCTATCTATTTCTGTTTCATGAATGGATCAAGGAAACACTTTGCATATCACAAAGGAATCTTGGCACATGTGTCTAAGCACATAGTATATCAAAGAAGTAACTATTTTAAGGAATACCCAAGTTAATTCCAACCATTGGAATGAGACCAAAAGGGATTATTGTAGACCAGACAGTAAAAGCGATGCTTTTAAAGACAGGATATGCCAGGCTTTTGAGTTGCTTTGGGTGCTGTAGAAGTTAAAGCTGTCAACACATGGACTCAAATCTGTTACAGCCTCTGGTCCATGTCTGGCTAGGCCATTGCATCTCCACCTATTCCCATTCAATTGTCCTATTTACATATTATCTAATAAACACCATCTTGTAAGTCAGTCATGTTGTGATGCTCTCTCAGGATGCTCCAACTATAATAATTATATTTCTATATTAGTAAATGTTGAAACTTTGTTTATCTTTCTCATATTTAGAATGTTAATTTTCCCACATGACCTATATTATGACTTTGTTAGTGGTCAACCAGTTAAAGAGCATGCTTTTTTTTATTTTAACGTGATGTGCAATGCAATGCCATTATCTTTGTCTCTGAACTGACAACTGAGTCTGCATGCATTATATGCTGAGAAAGCTTGAGACGTTGTCCTTTATGTCTTTGTACGTATGCATGTATGTTTGTTTGTATGTATGTAGGATCAAATATTCAAGTACCTAACATATACTAAACTGGTCTTCTGAAAACAAATATCTGTGAACCATCTGTATGCAAGACTCTTTCAATTCAAATTGTGCATTTACATTAAACTCTGTCAGTCAGTTCTTGGTTCTGATTTAATTGTACTTTTAAGATCACCAATCTTCACACATCTTTGTACATAAAGATACAGACATCTAAAGTGTTGTGTTTCAAAGATTAGACATCCATTAGAGTTTGTGTTGTTTACAAAAATTTATTCATACAAATCTTACAACACTTCTTTAACATTTAAAAACGTTACCCCCTCCCCCCCTAAGGAGTTATATGTGTAAATATGACGATGTCACTTAGCTAATTTTTTTACTTTTCACACATTGTTGGAGATATAGAGAAAACTTCCACATTAAGGCTTCTGGCGCTTTCATAAGTGTGTACAACAGGCTGTGCTGTGAGCTGGGTACCACAATGCTTTCCATCAATGGTCAAGAAACTCTATCAATGCAACAACACGACAAAAAAATGCCCTAATGGACTTCAACATAGATGGGTCCAATATGCATCAAGTGATGGCCAATGCAAACACAGAAACACTTCGCTTGTCACAATTAAATATTCATGAAAACATCCCTGAAACAATTAATACTTCAGCCATTAACACCAGTTTATAAGATTAGATAGTCTCACTATGTTTGGCCATGCTTTTCGAGTCTAGATTATATTATAGGTCAATCCAGGCTTGAAATAAAAGAGGAAATAATGTGATGATTAAATGTAAGCTAATAGTCTGCAGCATTGTAGGGCCACTGAAATTGCCATCCATGTTTTGTGGCGATTTTTGATTTACATTGAAGCAAGGCACCACAGTCAAAGACTGTGTTCTCTTCCATACTCAACATAGTCTCACATACTCACAAAAACAGTCACACGCACGCACACAAACGTGCACACACGCACACAAACACACACATACACACACGCTAGCACACGCCCACGCTCACAGAAAGCCTGGGGGAGAATGCCAAATTGGAGAAAGATTGATTTCATGCATGGGACAATGGGCAAGAGATTGAATTACTGGCTGCAAGAGGTCTAATCTCCATATAAAGCATGTGTGGTATAGGTACACACTGTACACATAGATCTAGCATTTTTGGGTTAAATCAGTATTTATGCCAAATTATAAGATTATCTCTGCCAGCAGACGAATTGATATCAATCCTGGTTCGTTTATAAGAGGATGTCACTTTGAGATCATCACTTAAATATCCCATGGTACACCTTCTCCATATCCCAACCTTTAAAAAGATGAGCTCTCCTTTTCCAATGTGCTCTCTCTCTCTCTCTCTCTGTGTCTCTCAGTCTCTCTCTCAGTATCTTTCTCTCCCTCTCTCTTTCTCTCTCACATTCTGTCTATCTTTTGATCTTACAAATAAACATACAATAACTTTTACAATATCTGAAAAACATGACCAATATCCAAAGCATACAGGGAATAGTACTACATTTAGTCTTCTTCAGCAAAATTAAATAGGACTTCCGATAATCAGCTTTCAGCTGATCTTGAACTAGGCTACACCTCCTGTAATTTCACTGAAGCCAATGCCAATCAATAAAAAATGGGCACGAATACTACCATGATATGTGTCAAAAAGGGGTTTTTTTTCTACTCATACAGAACAAATGCAATATTAAACCATCCTGAAGCTTACTTGACACCTAGCGACTGGCATGCCATCTCCACAATGGGGTCTATAGGACCCAGTTAAACAAACAGGAGCAATAAGAGTCAGGCGATCTCATTCCATCTATTGCCCTTTTCCTGCAAGTTTTCCTAAACTGGAGAAAAAGCCTCCTGGAAAAGGCATAAATGAATCTATCACCATTGCTCAAAACAAGAACACCAAGAGGGTGAGGTGATGAGATTAAGCAGCATGGCAAGAGGGGATGTAGACACAACATGGACCAGAGCTGAAGGATAGTAGGCATGAGAACACTGAGATGAGACCTAGAACTACAAACAAATTAAACCATTATGGAGGCTGACATGCAGGCATGTCGAAGTAAATGTCATACATATGACATGATATGTAGTATATTTGGGAAAAATCTATTTTGCAGGCAAGGCATTAAAACAGCTACACCAGAAATGTCTCTTGGTTAGTCTTATCAGGGTGGACATCCAGCTCACTGGACACCACTATAAACACAAGCAACACAATCACTTTTAGAGTGGGTTGTATGAGAAAAGCTCACAAAAATAATGTGAACATCACAGCAGCTAGCTCGCTACATTCAGCCCAATCCCACAACACAAGGCTCTTTTCAACAAGTAGTCTACATGAGAAACGATGACCTTTTCTACGGTTTCGGAACAGACCATGCTAAAATAAGTTCACTCAGGGCCGGTATAGAGCAAAATAACAACACTACTATCTTTTCTTTTTAAACATCGATTACAAAAATAAGTATAACATTCAGAACTTTGATTGTCTTTTTAAAATCTATTTATTTTCTGCATATAATGACGACTTTTAAAATGTTTCAGGCGTATAACGTTCAAGGTGCACAATTTCTTTTTTCTTCAGCTTTTTTAGGTTGTTTTTCTCAACATATAGCTATATACATAAAACTAAATGATTGGTCCACAAAGTAGAACTGTGCAGTCTCAAGTGCTTCTCTTGTACAAAAAGAAAAAAAAACAATGTTATTATTAAAATATTCATTTTAATGGCTTTACTTCATACATAAATACATGTTTAAAGAACACAGGCGCGATTCACTGATTAGTCAGTTATATCAGGATGACTTGATCTTAGGATAGAATGTACACACGGGAGGGCTGTTAGGGACATTTATCGACGCTACAAATAGGAAAACCGACGTCCTTTGTTTCTAAATCTCTGTCTGTACCTTCTCCCCAAGACTGCTGCAAGATATTTTTTGACGGCCATCTGTTTTCGGTAACGACTGTAGCTGTCGGTGAAGATCCCGTCCGAATGTCTTTTTGATAAGGGTTCCGAATCCTCTTCCATGCTGCTTCCTCCGCTTCAGAATGAAAAAAAAAAAAAAACAGAATTTTACCAAATGGTAGAACAAAAGCATGCAAACAGGTATCTTATCGTCGATTTTTCTTCTCTTCTCTCACACTAAAACTCTTATTATTCCCGATAACTACAATAAAACAATCATGTCTTTAATGTTTAATTATAAGACATCCACGTGAAATTGTGAGGCTTTCCTGCGATATCCACCAGGTTTTAGAATACAATAAACTTTATTGGGGTTTTGTCACCACAGATAACGCTACATCACTGTTGCCAAACCATGGCAAAGACAAAGACAACAGTAGCTCAAATAAATAAAAAATAAAAACGTATAATGGGCAGGTAAAGGGAAAGAAAAGTAAAACAAAGGTAGAACATGGGGAGATGCACGAGACACTGTTGAGTCACCTCTATTTAAATGGGGGTGATGACAGCAGGTAGACGCTTAAAGAAATTCCCTTACCCTACATGAACTGCCATCAGAGAATGCAGATATTTTCTTGCTGATAACTCAACCAGGATGTCCCTCAAGGCTCTATCTAATTCACCATCTGCTTGTCTTTCCGTTCTGAGATAAAACGCCAAACACATATTATGAGTGACCAAAGGGAAATGATAAATATGTCACATTGAATAGTATGTAGACTTAAGGAATGATATACCCTATAATTACATAAAATAACACTTACGATCAAATGAATTTAAAACAGGAACATTCGTTGTTAAACAAAGCACTGCCTTGCCACCCACAATGAGTAGGCTATCCATCGATCTATGTGCCTATCTCCCTCGCTGTTTCAGTCTGTCTGCTCATCAGTCTGTCTGGTGAGATTGAATCTCCGATAACCATTTGGTTAGAATCGCTAAATTAGCCAGATTAAATTAGTTTAAATTCCTGGACCCCATGGCTCAGGCTACTCTGACGCCCATATAACCAGATTAAATAACGCATAACCATCTAAATGTAGCAATAACGAAACAAAACATACATTAACTTTAAGAAACAAAACAAGCAGACGTCAACGGACCAGCAACAAATACGAAAGTGAAATTAAAGTGTCCTTAACTGGTATTGAGAAATGGTATCAAAGCTATATTCACCTCTTTTCCGGAGGATAGTATAGCGTGTAAACATCGTCCGTGACAGGGCTTCGTATGGCAATCTGATCTGTGTCAAACGCCAAATCGCTTAATGAGTTCCCGTCTTCGTCAAATACATCATTTTCAAGTCTGAAACAAGAGAAATGAAAAGATGGGTATGATAAACCACAATGTAATTATTCGGCCGTGATGGATGTCTCATTCGGGACAGTAATCAACATGACATTTTAATGAAAATTTTTAAATGCCGATAAAGATTCTGAAAATTCTTCATTCTCGAGATTGCAATCTCATTTTAATACAGCAAGGCTGTGAGAGAAACTGCAGGAAAGTAGCCTACTACTTTGGAAGTCTGTGAAAATCTCCTCAGGTTAGGAGACGTAGAATAATAATAATAATAATAAAACTACTGTGGGCTCGCCCTCTGTGTATTATGTAGCATTTAGTTGTAGATAAATCTGTGAATACTGACCCAAGCAATGATAATTATGGCATATATCGCTGATAATACAGGAACTAACTTAAAATCAACCAACCAATCAATCAATAAACAAAAACCGCATGCAAGTGGGTTCTTATCCATCATTGTCAAACCCTCAAAAAACCTCCCAAATCTCCCATAAAGCATCCTCATTCGTTTCACCTCGAATCTCCTCCGTGACGCCATTCCACCGTCATCACAGTCAGTTGCATTCATATCATTCTCATTTTAATAAGGGGAGTTCTATCTACAATTCCATAGAGAGATCGCCCTTTGCTTTGCGCTAGCGCAACTAAACTGCGCGTCCTGCGCTATAGGCTTTGCAAATACAAATATGACACTTTTTAATCAAATACACCAAAGAGGTTGATGTACTGCGTTTTACTCACAATATAACACAGACTATCAATTTATTATGAGGTTTCTTGTGTAACAAAATGACTGTAAAGAATTGGAACTTGAACTGCGTTGGTTTGGTAAAGCTTTCCTTTGTTCTATTCAGGATTTCCTCGATCATTTTTAAGTCTTTGAATGAAAGAACAATGCATTACACATCACATGTTTCATGTTTCCATAATTTGAGACAGACAGACAGAAATAATTAAATGTTCATACATACCTAATTTTGGGGTAGGTGAGCCCGATGGGCGTGCAGTGGACACTGAAGTGCATTATGATTCCGTAGATAAGCAACGCTAAAGTCGCTTTACTAGACTTGGCCATGCTGTGAAAGAAGTAATAACACAGTTAAGCAATCGGAAACATAACGTGTGCCTCCTGTAAGCAACATTACCGACCAATGAACATAGAGACACAATAACCGCATATGCATGGACGAGAACACCCATCCTTCATAGGCTAACCGTAATCTTAGAACTGCAATATCAAACGAAAATAAAATCCATTCAAAGGCAAGCATATTCCCGGCAGAGAAGACTCTGGATAAACTTTGAAATGATATATCCACACGTTGGTTCACCAATAAAAACTTTACGGGTATGCATAGGCTACAATCCACTTCCAACCCGTAAAGAGAGGATGAAAATAAAAAAAAATCCAAGAACTTCAAGTTTCCTCATGAAATTCCAGTTCTTTAAACGCACCGAATTATATGTCAAAAAGACTGAAGCATCACGTACCTATTGCAGAGAATGTAGAGAAATGTTGTCGGATGCGTATCGGGTGCGGCTGTTATTTGTGTGAGAGAGATAAGAATCTTTCTCACGGCACTTCTTCCCTGAAGCGCCTCTGCTGTTTCCTTGTGTGCTCGTCAGTTCAAACAACCTCTGCACTTTTATATACAATTCGGGATGAGTAAGTCGCCTGATCAAACCAAAAAAACTCAACAAAATAAATTGTTATCGTTTTCTACATATCTTGCCCACAACTTTTCTCCGTTGGTCCGATTACCACGGATTTTTATCCATGAATAGCGAGTCTTGCCTTTTTTCAGTAAGTCACATTAAGTATGCTATAGACGTCATCAAGCCTTCCTCCCGGAATATAGCCTACAGTTCCTTCCTCGTCGATGAACTGGTCACAGCCATTCACCGCAGATGGAAGTTATCTTGAAAACTTAATTTTCCCACTGAAAAAAAAAAGTTCTTAAAATAAAGTTTTTTTCTTGCTCATATTTCAGGTGACAGTGATGGCAAAGTCATGGGCGTATTTGTGGACATATATCCATTCTATTAACTGTTTTTACAATTAGGCAGCCTAGTTTTGCAAGCACGTTTCTCAGGAAAGTAGGCTATGTGTTTCTCTACGGTAAATAAAATACCTTAAGCCTACCTGAAATACCAATTCATTAGGCCTAGTCTACTATCCCAAACAATTAATTAAACAAATAGCCAGTTGCCTGGTTTGTCTTCATGTACCAAACGTCCTCAATCAGCAATCAAAGTAGCCTACGCTATTTATTAGCCTATAGGCCTATATGCAATTCTTCACCTATTGACCAACATGGTCTTTAATTCTTCTTCACGCTTTTAAATGGAAATTGTGTTCTCTATATTCACAGACCTATATAATTGTATACATGATTGTCTTTGCCTTATTTCAAGTTATATATAATATTCCTTAAGATATTATCATTGGCGGCCTAAAACAGGGCCATTAGTCAACTTGACCTGTGTCCTTTGTATGGAGAATAGTCTTAAGAACATCAAAAAATGTTTCAAGTAGACCCGTGTGAATATTTTATTGTTAATTTCTCTGACTTCTGATAGACTTTATGCTTGATCGCAGCCTAGAACAAATTTTCTACGATTTTTTTTCCAATGATGACGGAGGTTAGATTACGTATCCTATCTAGCCTATATCATGAAGGGGGAATTGGATTTTAGGAAAGCATTTGCATAAACGTTTGATACACTATGACGTGGAGTGACGAATAGTTCTAGTCACAGGTGCCCACTCCTTTCACAAGCGCGTGATTTAATTCAATTTAATTCTATGACTGAACTGGTAGACATGCAGTTTGTTCTTTATGGACAAGGTAAAGAGCGCCATCATGTGGCATCATCGTTGTAGTCCGTCTAATGTTTTGTTGAATTCCAAGTGGGTTCCATTGGTAAATCCGCAGAGCACTGTGCGGAAAGAAGGTCCAGACCTACTATCTGTGTGAAAAGGCCAATATTTACAGTTAAAACGATTATTAAGAAGTCTTAATCAAATGGAACTGTAATCTTGACTGGAAAAGGACCGTCTATCTTGCACCTATGCACAGGCAAAAATTCCCTAAAGATCACTGCTAGAGAGATAAGGTTAAAAGTAGCACCTTGGGGTCACCAACTCTAACACACACAAATATCCTAGAAGTAGCCTCAATGTTCTACAGATTATTTCAAAGTCATGCCAGGAAAAACTCTTTAATGTCAGCTACAGATGTAAATGACCGTCCTTGCTGAATGTTACTGGGACTAATTCATATGCTGTGGTCATATGAAAATAAATGTGATTTTTGCCACTAAAAATTCAAGGTTATATTATGATGGAGGATCTGTGATGTTCAGGGGCTAGTTTTATGCCACCTTTTACCACTGTCTTTCTGCCTCACTGTTTGCGTGCTATATTAGCACATTAGCACATATGCATAACCCCTCCCTCCATGCCACAGCCGAACTGTGGCCACACTTATACCTTTTCTTAAATAGTTATATATATATATATATATATATATATATATATATATAGATATATAGATATATAGACTTTAGAGAATTACAGGCTCAGTCCCTGCCTCAGTCATTGCAAGCGCCTCTTGATTGATTAATCACCACTATGTGGATACTGTTTTTAGAATTGATTTAGATTTGTTAGTTAGTATAATTTGTATTTTAGTATATTTAGTATATTCTTTATCTTCTACTGTCCTTATTGCTTAGTTGTGTTTTTTGTTTTTATATTATATACTTTTAATTACTTTTTCTGCTGTTAGTGAATGTGTGTGTGTTGTCTGTATGCTACTGAGACCTTGAATTTCCCCTGGGGATCATTAAAGTATCTATCTATCTATCTATCTATCTATCTATCTATCTATATCTATCTTTACAAAGAATAAAATCCCCCCTGTAATAATTGCCAATAATTGAGGCCCTTGTGTTTTTTTTATTACTTTATTTTATTCTATTTTTTATTATGACAATTTATTTCTTCTGAGCATAACTTTGCTTCCCTTCAGAATTGGAATTTTCCCTCATTGTTTTCATTGTGAAACTAAAATAAAATGCTAAGAGATCATTTGATAAACCTCTTTTTACTCATCTTTAGTGGGATGGCAATACTGTACATGTGGAGGGTGTGGAAATGTGCAGGTCATTTTGAGAAGAAATGGTAGAATATGGTTAGCTTCAGAGCAGTTCTCAGAGACTGAGCAGTGTTGTTTGACTAGTAAGTCTTGGTTTGCATACTTAACAACATAACGTGCGGTCCATGGAGTATGTTCTAGGGCAGTGTTTCTCAAACTTTTTCAGACGAAGGACCACTTAACCAATAAAAAACAAACGGATGGACCACCTAGCTAAAAAAAAAAGATTAGACCTACTTCAACAGTATATCAGAGGATTTATATGATTTAAACTGGCATATCTTACATAGACAGTGTTACAGAACTGTTTGGATTTACATTCAAGTTGGTTCAATATTGTAAACAAGTCATCTATATTATATTTTACCACGTCTGCTCGCGGACCACTTTGGATAGCTTGCGGACCACCAGTGGACCTCCCCGGACCACACTTTGAGAAACACTGGTCTAGGGGTATGGGGGCTAATATGGGATCTTGTGAAAGGGTCTTTCTGTACCCCAGCACTGCCATATCACTCTCATATTCATTTTGCAACCATATACAAATGTAAAAAGGAAAGTCTGCATGGCATAGAGTATATTAAACAAAGATATTATGAGTTCCCTTTTCTCTCCCTGGAAGACATTGCCAACACCGTCATTATCTCTCCACATAACAAAAGAGTTTTTACTCAACATGGACTGTTGGACCTGCTGCCCTCTGAAAGATGGGCAGCAGGTCATATGGATGAGTAGATGCACAAACAGACAAATATATGCAAGAACAATTTCTTCTCAAAGGCACTCAGCTGTATAGCATGTCATGAGTGTGTGATACTTCCAGATCAATACTATTTATTATGACCAATTTTGTAGGTTTTGTAAAGAGTTTTTTTTTTCTTTTCAATTTTTTAAGCAATTTTTGGTCAGCGTCAGCGATTCCCAGGATACCGGAACACCGGGTACATGAAACTTGGTGGGCAGGTAGCTCCACTAGGCTGAAAAGGAACAGAAGCTTTTTCAACCAAGTTTTATGAAATGCACCTGACATATTTAACTATCTCAAGACCTGCATGCCAATATCTTGTTCTTGTGAAGGTTCTTCAATAAGCTGAATCACTGCCACGGTTTTTGCATGCACAACAAATGTGTGTATTTCTGTCCATAGGGGGCACTGCAACAGACACATTTCAATAGCTGCTTGGAAACCTGTTACCAATTGTGGATATGTGCTTGTGAATCTGTACATTACAGTAAATCAGTTTGAGAACAGCATCTACACACACACACACCTGCAGGCACACTGGCAGTGCACACACATTTGTAGACACCCATACAGTGGTACCCATACAGTGGTACACACACACACACACACACACACACACACACACACACACACACACACACACACACACACACACTTTAATGCCTTTATTTGTGTTCACGTTTTACAATAGATTTCATTGAACACAATGAATTGATACCAGCATTGTAAACCCAGTAGCCTATGCCTCTGGTCACAGTTCATGGGTACAAAAAACAGCAGAATTTTGCTAGAGCCTTTGCTCTTGGCTTAAAGAGACCAGCAATCTGCATACCCCTGACTACTAGTCTGTGGACATTAGGCTTCCAAATATATACACCAAACAACTGTATAACAATGTCTCTGAGTGGCTGATACTTTAAAAGTTGGTAAGATAGGCTTCCTCTAGACTATAGTCAAATGCACAGCCTACTTCAAGAATGGTTACTTCTCTGCTGTCCTCATCAACAACAACAATATGAACATGCAAGGTGAGACGCATACATTCCTGTAGATTTTTGTAAGCGGTGAAGCATATGGAATTATGTGTTCAACTAGTAAGTCAGCAATTCTGTCATGTCTGGCAATGTACAGCCATTCAGAACATAACACAGGGATTCAATAATTAACTGATTATCATGGTGCAAACAGTGGGAAGAGAATGCGTTAGGGTACCAAAGAGAAAGATTGAGTCTAGACTTAATTGATGCTTGACCACTTCCTCTGCTCATGAAGCTGGAGGCCATTAGACAGTGTCTACCCTGTCTAGAATACAACATATTTTCACCAACGTCCATCTTATGAGCAAGTCACTGAGTCAATTGAATGACAAAACGTTTTCCTCAGTGAGAAAGTGGTTCGGACTGAACACTCATACTACCAGAGTGGATATATAATGCAACAAGACTGTCACACCTCATTAAAATGCTGAACAATGATGACAACACCGACAGGGAGCTTGCTAGTTCCTCTCTGTTCCTGGACATGAAACGCCGCAAAGTCCCCCTGGCAAGAGAAGGTGAGCCAAGCTTCCTGGGCTTCAAGAGGAAATCAAACTTTGAGATGGAGACACACTGTGCTGGTTTTGGGGTCTGGTTAGATTGGTCTGACCTTAATGACCTTTGTGTAAGAGTCAGAGTATCCCTGGACTGGGTGAAACCTGACACAGAAACTATAATCGTTTCTGAAGATTGTATAACTGACTGTTTAATCTCAGTAAGGGCTTCTGTTGTGGATACAGGACATCATCTATCACCTGACAATGCACAAAGGTACGAAGGTAAAGCTACAACAACAGCGACAGCAACAACACTGGATACACACACACACACACACACACTCGTGTCTAACCAAGAAACTAATTATCGCAAGTTTGATAGGTCATGGCCTATTGCCAAATGGAGAAGACTTGGGGAGAAATCAAAGAAGGTAACAGTAGTAGTCAAATGCAAGTCACTCAAGAAATGCTAAATAACTACCTAAACTGTGTAAACTTTCCTAAATAACTACCTAAACTGTGGCACTGAGGATGGCGGAATTTTTATGGTATATTGGTCTCAAGGGCCCACATCATCAACCTAGCCCATCACTCATTTGTGATTTGCACTAACCCCCCCCCCATGAAAGTACAATTTTACACTGCTTTAATTACCCCTATCTTCAGTTGAGATGTTCTGAACTGCACCAAATTTCATTTGTATGATTAACCTGACATCCTCTAAGTTTGTGGAATTTCATCCATGGCGGTCATAAAATAAATGAACTTATGTGTACATTTAGTGACTGTACACCCATCAGCTTGTACTGTAGATGGTGGTGTTGAGCGAAGGATTGCTGGTAAAGGATGATGAGAGGAGCTGCAAGGCAGGACTGTCTCACACACACTCTCTCTCACAAACACACACACATACACGTATACATACACACACACGCATGCACACACTCACATCCATACGCACAGACACACACGCATGCACACACACATACATCCACACACACACACACAGGCACACATGCAAGCACGCACACACAGGTACGCACATACAAGCATACGCAAAAGTTGCAAGAGTAGGGGATGGAGTGGAAGAAGGAGAAGGAGACAAATTCACAAGCATGACTTATTTTTGCGGAGAGGATGTACAGGACTGATATTTTGTATCGCTATGCGGTAAATTTTAACGTTTTGTAAAATATATGTACAAGAATTAGAGTTTCAGCAATCATTGAACAACTATATATACAGTATAAACATAGCCATATTGTGGGATGTGTAGGCTACTCTCGGTGAGGAGGAGGAGGCACGCCAACAGTGAAAGTTTTGGTATTCCTCGGCCACTTGGGTGTCTTTTGTCATTGCACAAGTGAGAAAATAAGTGAATATATTTGAATATATATTCTTACAAAATGTTAACATTTTGTAAAATATACATGTATATCTAGGTAAGAATTAGAGTTTCAGCAATTATTAAACAACTAAGTGGAGAGCATGTTATAGATCTGGTTAACATTTGTAGGCCTAAAAGTAAACGCATGCTATGTGGAGGAGGACTTGATGTACAGTAGGGCTGTGCTACGTTGGATCATCTTGATAATTTCTAACCATGATAAGAATTTTCCACTAAGTATCATTACTTGAATATGATATGACCTATGAGCTTTTAGACATATCGCATAGCCCACATGTGAATGTGTCTATGCATAAATATTTGTCTATGCATTTGTGTAGATTTAAAGGTCTTTCATTGTTTTCAAGAGGACTCTATGGAATGAATGTCGTGTGTGTGCATGTGCATATGCGTGTGTCTGTGTGTCTGGGTGTATGTGTGTGTGTGTGTATGTGTGTGTGTGTTTTTTATTTATGAAACCATATTCCATTTTCCATTTCATTGGTGTATTGTATTGATTAAATGTACAAATAGGCCTAGAGAAATAGGTATCCATGATATGTGTGCACATAGAACAGAATAGAAAGCCTTTTTTGTCATATTGTCATTGTGCAGAAAATAATCAAATTTGGACTGCTACCTCACAGGAATGGTGCTGTAAATTAATGAAAACAATAAAAAAGATTAAACAACGTTTGTTTTACTTGAACTATATCATACAATACATTTATCAGAAACCAAGTCTCCCAAAGCATCTTTGCTATGTTGATCAGCAATCTAGTCCACCACAATAATGAGCTCCTATTTATACTCAGCCAGAGCTTGCAAGATGTCTTATAATTATATATTTTTCCCAAGGTATAAAATGAATTAGCCTGTGTCATTATCTCAGGAAAATACAGTTTCATTATCTCGAGTCGAGATCAAGTCAAGATCTTGCGGGGAAAGAAGAGGTCTAAAATAAATGAAAACTGACATCTTATGGCTTCTGAATTAACAAAATAAATTTGGTAAAATATAACAGCTTCAACTCTCATTAAATCTATAGTTTTATGCATTGGCGTCTGATAGCAGTTGCCAAACATACTACAGTATCTGTTAGACAAACATTTTGAATGTGGGAAATCTGCAAACTTCTCTAAGTCTCTCCATATTCATGTCTTGACTCACGATGACTTCATGTTTTTTATTATCCATTAACTACAGAGATGTATCTACTTTTAACTATTATGGACTATTATACTATTAGACTATTATATCCCACATTCTTTGCAATTTCACAGATTGAGGAGCATTATTATATTGTTCCATTTTTTCACAGATAGGCCTACCTCCCCATCTTTACTTTTGAGTGACTGACTAGTTGGGAAATTAAAAAATGTGGAAATTCTCAATATAAGATCACCAAGTGTAAACACTCACAACATTATGTTCTAGAGTGACTTGCATTTTAAATTACAACTACTGTTACCTTGTTTGATTTCTCCTCAAGTCTTCTCCATTTGGCAATAGGCCATGACCTATCAAACTAGCCATAATTAGTTTATTAGTAAGACACATGGTAACAGTCAGGGTGTCATTTGCTATAGATGGCGCTATTATATCACATACAAGTGGCGTTAAGCGTTTCTCCACTTCACCGCTCGATTGAACCATATTCACCAGATGTCTCGTCGAAACAAAACGTGTAGGGGCATTTCAATATACGTTAGATATCCGTGTCTGACATTCTGTGCACAATAGCCCATTGCAACTTACCTCACTTTGCATGGGATATATCTAAACATAGGCATATCATGGCGGCCATATTGTGGGATGCGTAGGCTACTCTCGGTGAGGAGGAGGAGGCACGCCAACTGTGAAAGCTTTGGTATTCCTCGGCCACTTGGGTGTCTTTTGTCATGTAGCCTAGCCTTATTCCAATCTCTACCGGTTCCGGTTTAAAGGTTTTTGTTAGTCATTGCTGATATCCATTATTCTTTTCTGACCCATATACATATATTTTTGACGTGTTTTCCCAATGATTTGGTGATATAGGATATTCAGTTTGACAGAAGGAGTTTATAAGGCTACTTTAATGCAGCCTATTATTTACCATTTCTTGGCGGAGGCTAAGTTATATGAAAACGGGATGGGACCGACCGTGATTTCAAGTTTTGTATAGGTTAACAAAACCACTTGGACTACCCTGAATCCGTAACTGGAGTTCGGCTGTGTCGACAACGTATGTAGCCTAACCTCCAATAAAGGAAATTGTTTTTCCAAAAGGTAAGCCAACCTTATTCTATCGGATCCCAACACTCTTAAATCCGCACCGAAAGTCAAATGGTCAGGCCTTAGGTCCTGGTTTTTGGTGTTAGGCATGGGCTTCCGTAATTAGTCTGTAATTTTAAAAAGATGAGTGGAGGATCCTTATAATATATTAACTCAGTAATTAATAAATCAGTGACTTATTTGTTCATAGTTTAAGTAATAACCCTTTTTTGTTTCACCTAGGTTTTGTCTAACAGTCATGTTTGCTTTGGCGTTGGTTGTCATTTCATCAACGTTTTGAAACGTGGCTTCTCAGTTTAACTTATAGTTGTTGCTTTTAGATGCAGGCTACATGTTACCCAATTTTAATTAGTCTTGCTGTGGTTCAATGGTCTTCTCGCAGTGTTAAAAACTTATGTTCCAAAAGAAGAGATCCCTTCCACTCAGTCACTATGTAGCAAATTGGAGATGATTATCTTCGACGAATGTACTTTTCTGTAAAGGAAACAATGTGGACACGTGTGCCTTGTTAAATTGTAACACCGGTTTGCCACCTTTGTTTGGCGTGTTGTGTTGTTTGTTACAGTGTAGGTTAGTGCAAAAGACTTTGTGTAACAACTTGTGTTTATCAACAGCCAATCTCTACTGAAATGGTTTTATGTCTAGCCTACTGATTAATAGCCTTGGCTAAAACCTAAATAAGTTGTTTGATAAGGAGTTAGGTTGTAATAGTGTGCAAAACAATAATGTGTGTGCGTGCATGTGTGTTTGAATGAATGAATGACAGCACTAGACTGACCTAATCCTGCTCAGATTAATCCCATGAGAGTTCAATCTAGCCCTCCCAATAACATTGTCTCCCTCATGGTGCCCGGTGATGTTCCCAGTGTTCTGGACAGTTCTGCTGCGTCTTGATCTTCTGGACAGTTGTCCTACTCACATGAAACAATTTTATTGTCTAGTCCATGGCCATTTCATTGAGGCCAGTGACCAGTTCGTTTGAAATTACCAGTGTGCTCTTCATGATAGGGTAAATAAAGAAGATGTCTTTCAGGTGGCAGAACTACCTCGTTTTATACTTTTCAGTGCATGGAAATCTTCGACTTAAACCCAAGTCAAGACTCTCTTCTGTCGTCATCCCTGCTCTCTAGTTCTCTCAGCCTTTGACGAGCACAGCAGGTGGCTTTTGTGGTATGAATGGACTCGGAAGGAAGTTTGTGCCCCCTCCCTCCCTGCTCTGATTGGCAGTAGCAGCAGGATGCCATGGCGATTAGACTGCTCCGCAGTGATGTGACCGTGCCAGAGGAATTATGGAGTCACCCAGAATGTCCAGCGACCAGCTAGCCCCCTCATTCTGTGTTCAGCTATCAACAGCATTGCTTTCTCCTTAGCGAGGCATTTAGCTGTTTGAGTTAGTAGCTAAACCAGTCAACACAATGTAGGAATTTCAGTGTTTTGGAGATTGTTGGAGCTGTGTTCAGTTTGCATGGCTTTGTTGGCCCTTACCAGTGGAAACGGTCATTGGCACAGCAATTTGTGGACTTGGAGCTGTGGGATACTTCAGCTACTGTGGTCTATTTTTTCTTTCAACTGTTTTTATTTTTCATGGTGTACCTACATCTTGGAAAAAATCATGTTGGATATGTTGTCGTATGGTTGGATATGGTGTCATGTGGTTTTGTCATATGGTTTTGTCAGAATGATCAATCAGAAATATCTTCCTTGATGGCATCATATTGACTGGCACTGATCAGATTAAACAGAGTTGGTGCCCATCATGTCACAAGGTAGCCATTTCCATTCCTGACTCATGGGAGCAGCAAAAATAGCCTTGATCCAATTTACCAGTTTCATTTAAGATTATGGTCAGCCCCATCACAACATTTTAGCATGAAGGACCATATTAACTGGCATTTTTCACAGATAACACAGTGAAAAATAAAGGGTTGACGCTTGAACCCCTAAACACTTTGTGATGTATAGTGGTTGTAATGTTCCGCACTACTTACTCCAAGTTATACACAATCTGTACTGAGAGCTGTGCACTTCTTTTGAGTTAGTTGAGTGGCATTAGTAATGCACACATGTGACTGTGCCATCCTGCTTCGTGTCAACAAACTGTAGTCTGTGGTTAGGAGGTAGTCAGGCCTGCCTCTGTGTGTGTGTGTGTGTGTGTGTGTTCCCTCACTCTTCACCTCAGACTGCATGCACTCGTCAAGTCTCCACTCTCTACCCCACAGGATGGAGATGAACACTCTGTCCTGACTCGAGGAGTTGTTCAATAGTTACATCATGTCCTTAATTAGGCCCAGTTACCTCTGACTAGCTCTGGGAACTGTCATTAGCTTATCAGCTGAAAAGGCACTTTGACCCATTTTTAGCTTGGTTTGGATTTGCCTGTTGCAACACAGCAAATGAGGCACAAGGAAACGGGAAAGAAATCCCAGTGTAATAAGCATGGTGCAATTCTGTTTCATTTTCAGTAGCTGTATTTAGCGCAAGGCTTCACGACACCAACCGTGCTTCAGCGGCGAGTTCACAACACATGATTGGCACGATGACTGCACAACACAGCACATAATTGGCTCAATGTATACACATGTTGACGTTTTGGCAAGGAAGGGGTGGGATAAGTGTAGACAACGGCCATATTGGCGTTACAAACTAACCCCATGCATTTCTATGGATGATTTTTTGAGTGCTGTGTCTCCTCATTAGAAAGTCTCTGGCTACACTGACTTCTAAGAAGGGAATGGAGTCTCTGACTCCGCCCATGTGTGCGTTCAACGCTACGTATTGCATTATGCAACATTGTCTCGGGAAGGAACATGACCGCTCTCGTCAGTTTTTGGGTACCCCGTAGCACCAAATGGGTGCCCAGTATCTTGAAAATTGATGAAGATGGGAATTCCTATTGTGTTCTTCTAACACAGCGGGTCTGCATATACATCCTTTGCTCAGACACTCATTTCGTTGTCAAGCTGATTATAATCATTCAACATATCGGCAACCTTGTAATTTACCTCTACTTCCAGTTCTGGTGTCTGTGACTGTTGGTGTGTTTGGTGTCTCCCTGTGGTAGGTAGCATGATAAATAAAATGCTAAGTCTTGGCTTTAAAACAGTATTTAAGTGACTACAGCACAAATACTTTGCACTGCAAAATGCTTTTCTCACAGAGTATTTCAGACAAGTGTAATGTTTGACTTGTATGCCCGGACTTGTATGTGCATTTTATTGTCATCTATTAGCTAATCTCTCTCATAAGACGTTTCCCTGATCTTTTACCCTGTACAGTTATTCATTCACTGTTGTGCAAAGTCAAAGCAATTCACTTCTAATTTAAATGAGCACTGTGGAGAGCACTGTCTATATGGCTTTCAGTCACCCATCAGCTGGGAGAGCCCTTTGTGAGCTGCCTCAATGGGAGATCATGCATTTGTGAGGGATTTGCTCAGCCCTTCTTTATGTTGCAAGCCAAGGGCTCTGTCATGTATATGCAGTGGGCCATGTGGAGGGCTTTGCTGTTGGAACACTTGGTGCCCTGGTGACTTAGTTTCTTAGATCAGTTGTGCATTTAGAAATGACTCAGAATGTTGATTACAGATGTAACAGAATATGATTTCCACAGGCAGTTAAGGCACCACTGCTTATGCAGATATTCGATGTAAATCACTGTTTCTGGTTCAGTGTAGTGTCTGTGGGTGACGTTGTACCAGTCCTAATTTACCTGATTGATTAAACCATAACAGCTCAGAAACCGATATGCTTCTCTTGAACATTTCCATGCACTGAAAATTTATTTTTTTTCCATTCATAAAAAATCTGTGCCCTGTGCTTGGACTAGGTGCTCAAGCAGACCCTTGTCTGCGCACTCTCCCTCAGTTGTACTGTGCTTTGCGTTATTTGTAGAAAAAGAATGTGAGATGCAGCTGACTGAAATTTAGTACCCTATATGTGAGCCACGTGGAAAACTGCAGTGAAAAATCTTGCCCGTGAAATTGGCCTGAAATTCCTCTCTAACTTGAGCACATGGTGAGGTAAATCTAGGCCTCAGTATCTCTCTCAGGAGCTGCCTGACCTTGTGCAGTGCATCTGCTTGAGCACTACAGGCTCTGTGTGAAAAGCCTGGAGGAGGTGGACACAACATGACTGTCCTTGAAATCCTGATGCTTACAAACATACGAGCGAGCCCTATTTCTGTGTGGGAAACCTGGGCATTAGTTGTATCCTGATTACTGAAAATGTTCCTAGGCTAAGAAGCAGCAGTTCAGCTGCTTGGTACACTCTTGTCCTTGAGCATTCTTACAAGAGGCTCTGAGATGCATGTCAGCGGAGGAGAGAGTCATTAGCATGCCTGGGGAGGTTTTTTTTAAGGTTGTCAGTGGTCAGATTGTTGGATTTATTGCATTTCGTCCTTCTGTATAAGCCAAATCCCAAAATAAGCCATGGACATCCCTGCAAGGCAGTTGCTGTTGTGTCGTGAGCTGGACAGAGGGAGAGAACGAGAAAGAGGGAGCAGGACCCATGGGTAGGTTAAATGTAGCATCCATGCCTTGTCAGATGCCTCCGGCTCTGTGGTTTGGGCCAGACGGTCACGACACTCCCTCCCTCTTGTACTACTCACCCTCTCAGAGGATTTTTGTTTTTGCCGTTTTTGGCTAGGAGAATGGGAGCCCCATCCCCACCCCATTTTGTCACCTGAAAGAGTTCTCAACATGCAAAATCAAGTGAGCGATATGCACTCTGAACGAACCCTTTAGATTTTTAGCCTCAGCCATCCCGTTCATGGTGACTGCGGCTCGTTAACGCACCTGTGCACTCGCCTCCGCTCGGCAGCACCACACCAGGCTGTCCTGACTGCGGATTAGGTAGTCTGACAGCGAGGATTACCTGCCCTCCGCACTTGGGACAAGGGATTTGCAACTGCGATCCCACCCCTCGTGCACACTCCCCAGTCTCCAGATCCAGTTATTGTGGTAGGGGGCACCATACCCTGGCCAGTATTAGCTGACTCCCTAAGCAGATAAGCCAAGAGCATTGTACAGGATCCGGATCATCAGAGAAGTGGTTTATTTTTCAAGGATGTGTACAGGGGTCACTGAGGGGTTAAGGGTGTCCTCCTTGGGGGAGTCGGAAGTCACAATATTGAGTATGGTCTTCAGTGAGGACACCAGTGAGTGGATGTTAATCTGCAGGATGCCCATTTAATTACTGCAAGGATGCTGCTAATATCCACCCTGTGGATAGTTTAATAAGGCCCACGTGTGCAGCAAGAGAGCAGACCCTGCTATCCTCAGTGTGTGTGTGTGTGGTTGCTTGTAATGCAGACAGTGTGCGGTTCATTGTAGCTGTAAAAATGGGGCCCATCCGTCCGTGTCACTGATGTGTGTACTCACTGTTAATGCTCTCTTTGCTCTGCAGGGACAGAGCGGCTTTTGTGTGCCAAATATCTGCACAACAGCATACACACACACACACACACACACACACACAACCATTCAACCTCTAATACATATACATACACACACATACACACACGCATTTAATCCTAATCTACCCCCCCCTTCTCTTCGGCTCTCTCCCCTCTCGCCACATTCTCTCACTTAATTTCTCTTTCTCCCTCTCTTTCACAGATGGCGCAAAGTAAATCGTCTTTCTGCATACATTAGGCTGTGCTTGTGTGTGTGTGTATGCTGTGCTTGACAAATCCTCTGTTTCCCTCTGAGATGCTTCCCTCTCATCAGCAAAAAAAGACACCTTTAAGTCTTGCCTTAAACCAATATTAAAAGCTGTGTCATACAAGTGCTTTCATTGAATTGAATATATCTCAAGTTGAATGTATCGGCAGGAAGGCTTAAAGCTTGACTCAACATATTGCAATTTCCTGGAACATATTTAAATTGTTACACTTGTCATGTACTTGAAGAATGAATCACATATTAACACCGCCTGCACAACTTGTTTGAACAGCCTAGCTCTATCACTCATGATTACAAAGCATGGTGTGCTTCAATTGCACAATAAAATCTAACACAATCTTTAACAGCTATGAAGGTATTACATGAGTTGTGTCCAGTAAGGGCACTGCTGTGCCATCGTGCCCAGTCAGAGAGAATGCCTCTGGGTAAGGGCTTGAGCTCAGCAGGGGTGCCAGGGGCACAGATTTAGCTGTTGACATGGTAAGTCAATCCTGACCGGGACTGACCAGCGACGGTCAGGGATTGCCAGGGTCCGGGGTAGTTCTGGCGAGGCATGTTATGTTGGCTCCCCACCTCTGCTCTTAGCCATGCTTCACTGGAACTGTGTGAGACCTCCTTATCTCTAGATGTACACAATTATATTGGCTCAATATCATCTGATGTGTTTTTACATCTGTAACTTGTTACAAGTTAGCACATTTTTTCCTTTACTTCTCATGAGTGAATGTCTACATTTGTTAAAAGATTAGTGTCCTAACAATATCAAAATTGCTGAATACCAATACTACAGCAGTCCTAAACAAGTAATAGAATAGGCCTAGACAGAAAAAAGAACAAATGCGGCTTTTATTAAAACCTGATTAAAGCCAGCGGTAAAGCCCCTAATTAAATGCGGCATCGTAACAATTTTAATTTCATAGTATCACAATACTTTTTTTGGCATCACTGCATTGTGTGACACTGTAAAGGTAGGGCTGTGTTAAGAAACTGGCTACACTAAAAAAAAAATGGTGTGCTCTTACTCGCTGCCTAACAATTAATGCCCTTTTCTACACTCTTCTAACTCTCACTCTAATGCTTTCTATCTCAACTCTTCCTCTTGTCTCATCTCTCTCTCTCTTCTCTCTCTCTCTCTCTCTCTCTCCCTCTTCCTCTCACCTTTACTCTTTCCACCTTTCTTTCACACTCTCATTCTTTCCCCCTCTCTTTCCTTCCTCCCTGTCCTTTGTCCTCTCCTGCGTCCCGTCCTGCTCAGTGTCAGGGCCGGGTCGGACAGCGTTCTTCTCTACGTGTTCTGGGCCACAGGGGAGGCCTCAGATCCAGGTCATCACCAACAGCACAGGCCGGCTCTTGCTCTAAATACAGAGAGAGCGTCAGGGACAGAAAGAGAGAAAGACGGAGCATGGTGCAGCGTCCACTCTGCCATTGTGTCCTCTCCCTCTTCTCATGCCTGCGGTCCATCTCTCCTCACCAGATCCACTCCTTTCTCTTCTTAGCCACAGGGGCTGCTTATTTGCACCGGGTGGCTGACTGGTAGTGGATGATGCTGCTCTTGTTGTGCTTGTGGTTGCTGTTGTTGTTTTTGTTGTAGCCGAGTGGAGTAGTCTTTCTTGTCTTATTAAGATAGGAATGTTTGTTGGTCCCAATGCAGGGAAACTAAAGTGTCAGCAGTAGTGATTACATGGAATAAAACCACTTGTTTTCACTCCCTGTCTCATATCACACCACACATGCTTGATATTTGATATAATCACCAATGCAAACACACACAAATGCTCTTTCTACCTCTTGCTCTCTCTCTCTCGGTCTCTATCTGTCTCTCCCTCTCTCTGTCTCTATCTGTCTCTCCCTCACACAGACGCGCGCACACACACACACCGAGTGCCTCATCACTCATGCTGAATGTCCAACAACTGAACTGAAATACCCCTCGGTCTCTGACAGGGCCACCTGTTTTTTTTTTTTGAGGCTCTGTATTCCACCACACATGTGCTGAACACAGCAGACAGACTCCGAAAACACATGCATGCACTCACATACAGCAGCTCTGTCTGCTGACGGGGTTTGGCACAAACCTAAGTAAAATGGATTGGGGCTGGACCCTTGAAGCTTATGCTGTCATCTCCACCGACCGGCCTGTTAGAATGACAGTGCCATATCAAATTCAACACGAGCAGGACAAACATCCTTCTCCTAACACTGATGTGTCTGGGGTTCAGGTTTCACCGAAGAACATATGTTTCAATGGGGCGTGTGTGTGCATGTGTGGGTGTGTGTTTTGACAGGATCTCTGGACTTCAGAACATATGCTGGATTATTGTGGTTGTGTAAACAATTGCCTCCCCTGTTTCCTAGAGGTATTCCAGAAAGCTAAATGCAAAGCGTAACACTTAACAACTTGTTGTCCATGGAGACGTGCATGGTGTATGACATTTACTTGTCACATCTCAAAGATGGTCTTTCTCTCCATCCCAAACCCATTTGGACAATCTGGTAGTTGTGTAGTCAGAATGTTCAATAAATGGTTTTCGTACATGCAAATCTAGACAGCAACTTCACAAGAGTTAACTCTTTGAGGACAGTATTTAACAGTTTAGCATTTGCATGAATTGCTGAATTTTTGTCTTTCCGATTATATTTTGGAAAATATATGTTCATTTTGAATTTGATTCCAGAAACACGTCTCAAAGAAGTTGGGAAAGGGAGCATGTTTACCTGCACCTCCTAATTTAACAGTATTATGTAAATGCTTAGGAAGTGAGAAGCCCGAGCGCCGCTGTAGGAGGCAGCTCACTGCGTCGGGATTAGTGTGTGCTTCACCTCACTGTGTGTACACTGTGTGCTGAGTGTGTTTCACTAATTCACGGATTGGGATTAATGCAGAGACCAAATTTCCCTCACGGGATCAAAAGAGTGTCTATACTTATACAAAAGAGAAAAAGTGTACACTGATGTCCAACAGGCTTTGAGCTGTTTTCTTTACCATCTGGTACGTGTGACAAGAGATGCTATCTTATCAGCATGATGTGTACACAAAACCTGCCATATTAAAAAGGGAGTGTGCACATTGTGTCCATCTAAAGTTATTTACAGATGAAAGAAACAAATGGAAAATGGAAAAAAGAAAGGAAACATATACTTGCCCACATCACTAAAAATAATTCTGTGGAAATGCATGGATTCCAGTTGCTGCTACTAAATCCATGCATTTCCACTGAATTATTTTTGGAATCTGATCCCTTATCATACCTGTTCATTCTTACTTGTCGCCGACTTATCGTGACTAAATTCAAGATGGCTGCAAACGCTAAACTTCGAAGATACTGTCTGCATAAATCGCCTTGTAAGTAAACTACCAGTGCTTTTCAAAGTTCTCAATGTCTCGTTTTAAATGTCAGGGCCCACGGAAGTCTACCAATGAAGTGTGGAGATACATTGAGCCCTCGTAAAATGGTGTAAAACAGTGATTTATTTGCATGGCTAGCCCGATGCCGGGCACCACCATTTGAAAAAAAGCTGTTGGTAGCATCGGCTAACTAAGCCAGATTTTGGAGTGCAGGGGACAAGCCGAGATGGGCTATGAGACATACGTTCACACTTGGTATCATGTTTCAACACACTTTAGGTCAATATCACACCGGAATTCTCCTTTAAGTTCCATCAAAAACTTTGCAACATTTTGCCCCTGTTTAACTCAACCCAGGTGTGTTTTACTATAGTCACAGCTGGTGACAAGTCTGAAGCCCCTGCTGCTGGTGTTTTTCAGTGCTTTAGTTCAGTTTCCATTTAGTGGTCTTCTCCCTAATGGTCTTCCCTTTCTCTCACTCAGGCTTGACTATGGGTTGTGTCAAGAGCAAAGAGGACAAGGGCCCTGGGACAAAGTACCGGCCCGCTGACTCCAACTCCACCACTTTGAGCCCACACATGGGCCACTATGGTCCAGACCCCACCCAGATGGGCCAGTCGCCGGCCCTCAAGGGCCCTGTCAACAGCTACAACAGTCACCCCAGTGTCCTCACCCCCTTTGGAGGTTCCTCCAACTCCAACGTCATCACTCCATTCGGTGGGGCGTCGTCCTCCTTCTCCACGGTTGCTGTGAGCAATCCCTTTCCAGGTGTTGTCACAGGTGAGTGGTGTGTTGGGCATCTCCATGTGGAGGCATTGCTGTGTATTAGTGTAGAAGTTCACCCTTCTTAGCCACATACACACTTAACACATACACAGAAGTAAAAATATTTTTCATTTTTCTTGATGTAGCCAAATGGTCTGTGTTTGGGGTTCTGGGCTGCAGATCACTCAAGGCCATATGGAAAGCCTTGAGAACTGCAAGGAACTGCAAGGCCATATAGAAAGCCTTGAGAACTACAAGGCCATATGGAAAGCCTTGAGAACTGGATGAAAACAACACAAACTTCAATTTTCAGACTGCAATTTCATAAAATGCAGGCCAAAATAAATTTTGGTATGTACATATTTTCTGAAGCTGTGAAGTCTGTTTTGGATTCTGAAGGGAAAGCTGGTTTAACAGTTGACAATGAGTGTGTCCAATAGATATACTAGAATGCCAGACTGCAGGTGGTATTGTGAGTGCTGTGTTGTATTTGGCTGTTTACTGATAACGGCTCCCCAAGCCACTTGAGTCATTATGTACCAGGGGTGGAAATTAAAGGCACAGTCAGGGATTTTTCAAGAAGTCATGTTTGTTTGTGTTTATTTTTATGTTTACATTCATTAGCAGATGCTTTTGTGCAAATAAAGGTACATTATATTTTAACCAAGGACCCAACAAAGCATACCAGAGAGGTAGCTCACCCCTACCTTCAGTATTCCCAGTCAGTTATTCAATGTAGGTTTTTGTTTTTTCGTTTGGGGGACAGGCAGAGTTTTTTTTACACAGTGTGTTCACGGAATGGGCAGTTAGCAGTCCTGAGGAGACGATTGCTGAATGTGACAATAAATGTTATGGGCTTGAAATTGCGTATAATTAACACAAAGTAATTCATTATTTTGTATCTGAAATACAGCCTACTAGCCACTTTTAGGTTTTGCCAGCATTTCGCTGGCATGTGCCAATTTCCATCCCTGTTATGTACGCCATGGATGTATGTTTACTTACACTGATGTCTTTTATCCATCATGCCAAGGTAGCTGACTTTTTTGCATGCGTGTTATATTATGGATCCTTAGTGTGAGTATGAGAGGAGGATGCAAGACACCTCAGGCCTCATAGTTGGGTCACTATTGTGGTTCCTTAGGGCTGAGCTACACCAGGCGCGTAACTGAAGCGTTCCGTTCGTGTTGTGTCTGCCGCAACAATTAGCTTCAATTATAATCAATGGAAGTAGCTACACCAGACGTGACAGTGGGGCGTACGTTCGAAAAAAATAGACCATTCATCTAAAATGGATTTTACGCGTTGCGAACGGAACGCTTCAGTTACACTAAGGTATGAGCTACACCAGGCGCGTGAGTATGAGAGGAGGATGCAAGACACCTCAGGCCTCATAGTTGGGTCACTATTGTGGTTCCTGGAAGCCTCTGTTGTTAGCCTGACGAGCCAGACCCACATTAAAATGTAGGGTCTGGGCACTCACCGTTCGCAGTGCTCAGTCCGAGGGGCGGGATAATCGGTTGTCTTTCAAATTCCCTCTGCACGCAATAGGACACCGTTGAGTCCCATGCGGTTTCCCACCAGCGGAGCTAGTTGGCTAGTTCAAACTTTTGCCATCTTAAAACAAGCTTAACTCGTGTCACACTGTTGGCCAACCGCAACATCCATCTTCTTTGTTTTCAAGTAGCAGGGAATTCAAGCCAAACCATTGCAACTCTGCCATCAATCATTATGTTAAGCCCGCCTAACGACTCTATACACGATTTGATTGGCCTGATAGAAGTTTAATTTTTCGAGCTCACAAGCCAACAGAGAGTTGCTAGACTAGCCCTAGAAGCAAATGTAATTTGCTGCCGCTAGGGTGCGTCTAGATTTCTAGGCTACTCTGTCATATAGCACTGTTACTGTATGTCTTTTCATTATGGAAAGCTATTGTTTGGAAATTGTAGGGAAAGCTATTGTTTGTACCCTGTGTTGTGTTCCTATTGGGCATACTGTTCCTTGTGTGGGGCTCACAAGGTGACCAAGAGTTAAATCACAGTCTGTTCCCGTAGCCTTCTTTGGGTTTGTGTTCCCCTGAACTGGGGTTGTATCCAATGCTTCTCTAGTCTGGGGTTGTATCCAATGCTTCTCTAGTCTGGGGTTGTACTCCCGACTGAGTTGTCCTGCTGCCACCCCGAATCCTAATCCTTAGTAACTTGTGACACGCCATGGTGTTGTGAGAACTAGGCCTGTCCCGGTAAGAATAGTCTTTTGTGGCATAAGAATGATGTTGGCACATACTACATACGTTTCGCTGTAGAGAGAAACGATTGTCACTTCGTAATTGTAATTTGCAATTCCAAGGTGCTGATTTTACCTGTAAAATGAGGTTGGCAGTACTACGGCTTCTGGTATCAAATCTAATTATCCTAAGTTTAAGTTTCTTATGAAATCTATTATTATGTCTTATTTCCATTTTCATTTATGTTGATATTGTACAGCACTTTGTAACTTTGTTTTGAAAAGTGCTATATAAATAAAGTAGCAGTAAATTATTAGGGAATAATTATTATTATTATTATTATTATTATTATTATTATTATTATTATTATTATTCTTCCTGGAAGTGGAGTAGAAGTCAGTGAGTGCATGTAATATGCCTCCAGTTCTGGGATAAAGGTTATAACCGCCACAGGCTGCGGCCCCCCATCTCACGGATAATCTAGTCCCGCAGGGCTGGTTAGGTCTAATCCCAGCCATTCAATCTCCCCCTGCAGAGGAAAGCATAGCACAGCACATCATAGCTTTTCCCAGCAGATTAACACTACAGCGCCCAGCGTGCATCTCCACGGACTGTCCTGGCATGTTGCTGCAGTCCAGCTCGTAGAGACGACATGTTCAAGCCCACAGCAAAGTTACAGAGATGAACACAACTCAACACCACACTTCCCAGCACAGCACCACATAAATACTGTAAGATCAAGTCATCATCACACACGTCACAGAGTTCCCCCTCTCTGAATACACAGGGTCATTGATGCATAGCATAGTACCTGAGCCGTCCAGTGCACTCTTCTTTCCCATTTATACCCACTGGAGTGCAGTTAGTATAAGTATAAACACTCTTTTGATCCCGTGAGGGAAATTTGGTCTCTGCATTTATCCCAATCTGTGAGTTAATGAAACACACTCAGCACACAGTGAACACACAGTGAGGTGAAGCACACACTAATCCCGGCGCAGTGAGCTGCCTGCATCAACAGTGGTGCTCGGGGAGCAGTGAGGGGTTAGGTGCCTTGCTCAAGGGCGCTTCAGCCGTGCCTACTGGTCGGGGTTCAAAACGGCAACCCTCCGGTTACAAGACCAATGTGCTAACCAGTAGGCCACGACTGCCCCAGTTAGCCAGGTGAGTTGCACCGCACCTGTCTGGGCATCACTTGGACAGTGTTTGTTTGGCCTTCATGTGAATTGGAATGATCAGCAAATCTACTGAAGAGGTTTCAAAGCCAATTCAGTTCTTTGTAAAAATTAAGCTCAAAGCAGCAGTGCTGATTCGAGGAGAAAACGGCAATGATCAAGGGTCCCCTTGGCAGGGTTTGTGGATATCTGGCCTTACGTGGGTTTTGCGGCTCATATCAGGAAAGTTTATCACCAAAATTGTTACAAGTTGTATAATAGAGTACACTGGGGATGTGAGGTAGACACATACTGAGTAAACATCCTGAAGATTCTGATCACTGAATCAACAGTAGCTGAGGCTTTATATGGAGCTCTTTTTTTTTTTGGTTCTTTTTGATAAACAAGCTCTCGTAGTCATGATGCTGTTTGTATGTCTGACATGACAAGATGTAATTACGCTTTTTTAATTACGCAGTTTTGATGATTTTCTGTAGGTGGTGTGACATTCTTTGTGGCCTTATACGACTATGAAGCCAGGACGTCAGATGACCTTTCATTTAAGAAGGGCGACCGCTTTCAGATCATCAACAACACGTAAGTCTGGACGCCATTTCACACGCACACCCTCTGCCCCCAGCAGACCTATTGTTTAGACCAGCACGCAGATTGCACAACTCCATGTGTTTGGGAGATGATCTAGCAGCCGGAATGGGATGGGCCTGGACTGTAATGCTTGTTTTTAATCCGTCGTTGTGTTTCGGGCCTGATGTGGATGAAATCTGTCTGGGTTAATGCCTTTTGCTTTAATGGGCCATCTGGTCACGGGGCAACCTAGTTTGGAATAAACAGAGTACACAAATTGTCTGAAATAAACAAATTGTCAGCTGAATTGTGTGACACGTTTGTAATCTGTGTGCTTTGTTTATTTCTTCGGAGCGTAGTCTTTGTTCTTGCTGACCCATCTTATAATACCGAAATGGTTTAGTGTATTACTAACATGAATGCTTTTAAGTGACCTGTGAGTGTGACACTCACTCTCTCTCACTCTCTCTCTCTCTCCCCCTTTCTTCTGAACAGAGAGGGCGACTGGTGGGAGGCGCGTTCTATCAACACGGGGAAGAAGGGCTACATTCCCAGCAATTACGTGGCTCCAGCCGATTCCATCCAGGCGGAAGAGTAAGCACCCTGACACTCCTGCTCTACACCCCCCCCATATCCCCCCGACCAATCGGCTGGCCTCCCTGCCTGCTCCTAGCAGTAATTATGTGAGCATGATGTGGGCGGTCACACGAATAGAGGGCCGGGTGACGGTGGCAGCAGTGACAAGCAGGCCGAAAAACCAACGCATGACTGGAATACAAAAGGGTTTTTTTCTGTGGCTCTGAGATTACACCGGGCATTCCATTAGCACTCTGCCCCACCCTGATGCCCCCATGCCCCGCCTGCGCTCCCACTTCCCGGGTGCGCTGTCCCACTGCCACACAGAGCTCCGTCTCTCTCTTCCCATCTCTACGTCTCACACACCCTTTCTCTCATTCTAACCCCCTCTGTCCTCTCTCCTGTGGTCTGATTTCTGTCTGTTATTCTCCAGATAACTCTGGCTCTCTCCTCTGCTTGTTACCTTTGCTGCGGCTCACTTGGCCTGCGCTGTTCTTTCTTGTTGGGGTTCCCTCTCAACCTGGATAACTTGAACAAACCTTGACGTCTCTGGAATGTGGAAAACATTTTGGGAAAATATATTTTACCCAACCACATCACAAGCCCTTTATTAAGCAACTTTGTAGAATATTTGTCTCATATTAAGATTTCTGATCTACTACCAAATGTGTGTATTTTACAGTTTCAATAGTTTCTGTCCATTCATCACAGGGCCCTGTTATCAGATTAATTATGTAGCACTCATAACAGAAAAAATCAGGCAATTTTGCACAATGTTGTGACATGTAATCTTATTGCATAATCACATCACTCTATTAAATAGACCTTGGACTTAAACAATTTTTTTTATTTTTGAAATATATTTCAGATAAATCAAAATGCATTTCATTATTTGACATTACAGCCAACAGTTAGGCTACCAATTATTAGATTTAAATAATGTTAGCGTCGTGATGGATAGGAATCTAGCCCCAAAACAGAAACATGAGCAGACACATTTGTTTCTTGATACTGGCCAGGTTTAATGCTACTGTTGCAATCAGGAAAACGTAGCCTGAAGCTAAGCGCAAATCAAAGAACACAGGACATTCAGAAGGAGGATTTGTCATTTTGTAGCATAACGTATCTGTGAAAATAACACCGTAAAAAAACTGTTCTACATGTTAGTTTGGTATGCCAGACTTAACTGATGCATAAAGCTTCAAACCTGAAAATTTCCCAAGAGTTTTCCAAAAGACATTGACCTTTGAAAGTACAAGGTAAAGGTAGGCTATTCTAATGTCAGTCAGAGAAGCAGAGTTTTCTTTTTCGGTCACATTAGCATCATATCAGTTGTTATATTGGAGCATTGCTCAGTGAGGGGGATTTTGTGTTGTGTCTCAGATAGTTTTGTTGCTTGCTACTGCTTCCTGGAAATGATCGTTTGTATCATCTGCCAAGTGTCTCACTTTAAATGGAAAAGAGAAGAATGGAAAGATTGGAAAGAAGGGGATTTGATAACTGAGAGTATATCAGACCTTAAACGCAGGTATGAGAACAAATGATAGAAAATGAAAAACTTTTCTTGCAGCCTAGGAAAAAGGTCAAAAATCTAAATGAAAAAACAAGAACTGTTTTAGTTCACAATAATACAGTAAGCAGTATAATTTGATTGCCCCCTTCTCTCTCTCTCATTCTCTTTTACTCTCTTCACACCTGTCTCTGTCTTCCTCCATCATTATCTCCCTCCCTCCCTCCGTTTCCTCCTCGTGAGCAGTGCCATCGTGACTCATGAGCACAGGGGAAATCAGTCCACACTCCTTATGTGTGATAACAGTGAGTTTTACAAGCCTTCCCCACTTGGCCCTGGCATAAGCCACGGTCCCACTCGTTGAGACATCTACACACACACACACACACACACACACACACACACACACACACACACACACACACACACACACACACACACACACACAGCCGTCAGACCTCTGGTTAGTTAGCCAGACTGCCACCTCTCAAGACTCTTAAGCCGTGAGTCGGTGCAGTTAGCTGTCACTAGAGGCGTATGGCTGAGGCTGAAGCTGGTGCTGACCCTTTGGCCTGCTTCTGATGCCTCCACAGATGGTACTTTGGGAAGATGGGCCGCAAGGACGCCGAGAGACTGCTCCTAGTCCCTGGGAACCAGCGAGGCACTTTCCTGGCGCGAGAGAGCGAGACGACGAAAGGTGAGAGAGTTACACCTGCTGCCCATTTTCACACCACTGATGCATCACCTCAGATATATGTGCGGACACACACACACACATGCGCATACACACACATTCAGTACATGTTGCACTGTCTACAGTGTATTTACCTGTTATATGTTAGTGTATTGATATGTTATATCTTTAAATAAAATTGGTATCCTAAATATATTTTGTATTTTTCCGTGAGTGGATATTTTGCTAAAGTTGTGTGTTTTTATGAGACCTTCTCCGTTCTCGCCCTTAGGAGCGTTCTCGCTGTCCATACGGGACTGGGACGAGGTGAAGGGGGACAATGTGAAACACTACAAGATCCGCAAGCTGGACAACGGAGGCTACTACATCACTACCAGAGCCCAGTTTGACACACTACAGAAACTCGTGAAGCATTATACTGGTACAGCACACCACACACTCTAGGCTTTTACATACTGCAGTTACAGACAGTCATATTGGCCTGACGTTCAGTACCTATTAGGAGGATTTCACAGGGAAATGCTTTGTTGTCGCCACACACACACACACACACACACACGGTGGAGGCAGACCCCAGCCTTTCCAGTGAGGGGTGACTCATCTCTCGGAGTGGCAGGAACAGGTGCCCCACATCTGCCGAGAGGCGAGTCGAATGAAGAATGCCACAGCAGGCATCCGACGAGCCGTTTGAACTCCTCTTAATGGGGCTCAGCGAAGTCCGACTCTGCCTCGGAGCTTTCATGTGGGAATGAGGGCTGAGCCCAAAGCACGCCACCTAATCAGCGGCCCCACATGTGCTCAGCTCCATCCGACACGGTGCTCTGTCCAGAGAGGCTTTTCATGGGAGGGCTTTCATGGCCTAGAGCTACATGTCATTTCTTGTCATCATTTCAGACACCTTGACTCCTCTCCGGAGGGCTTTATTTTTCTCCAGCCATGCGTTAATGCCTGCTGTTTGCATATCTTGTGTAACTGAAATCACACCCATCCCCCCACAGAACTAGCTCCTGTTATTATCCCAGCGCTAGCTGCATAGGAATGACCAGTGGGACAGCCGGCTCTCTGACATACACGCCTACAAACATTGTAATTAACAAAATTATAGTCTTGGATTGTGTGAGGCCCAAGGCTAGTGATGGGGAAGTCAATTGGCTAAATTTGTTTGTTTGTGATTTATGCAGATCTTTTTCAGCCTCTCTTTCCCCAGCATGCTTGCCAAGTCAAACAATTCATTTGGAACTGAAATGATCATTTAGATCTCATTTACTTAAGTGCCACTATTACTCAACATTTTTCTCTCTCTTTCTCCCTCACTCCTGCAATTGCTCTCTCCCTTCTTTTCTCTCTCTCTCTCTCTCTCTCCCTCTCCTCTCCTCTCCCTCTCTTTCTCTTTCTCTTTCTTCCCTTCGGTCAGAGCATGCCGATGGCCTGTGCCACAGGCTGACAACTGTATGCCCGACAGTGAAGCCCCAGACCCAGGGCCTGGCCAAGGACGCCTGGGAGATCCCGCGGGAGTCCTTGCGGCTGGAGGTCAAGCTGGGACAGGGCTGCTTCGGAGAGGTGTGGATGGGTAAGAGCCCCCGGCGCACGCACGCACACACACACACTAGCATCAAAAGATTCTCCTTAGCACGCCAAGCAGTGCTCCAAGAAATGTGGACAGACACACACACATGCCACGTACATGGGCAAACTCATCAGCACCAACAGCTCCTCCATAGCACGCAAATTAGCCAAGCTGCGCTGCTAGCAACACACACACACATGCTAACACACACACACATGCTAACACACACACACACATGCTAGCACAAACACACACACACACATGCCACATGCATGGGCAAACTCATCAGCACCAACAGCTCCTCCTTAGCACGCAAATTAGCCAAGCTGCGCTGCTAGCAACACACACACACATGCTAACACAAACACACACATACACATGGTCCAATCCAGGTGACAGCTTAGCTTCCACTTATAAACAAACAACCAAACACAGTCTCCCCAGGCAGCTTGTGCTTGTGCGTGGTGGCACACTTCTCATGTCACTCTGCCTGGCTTCCCCCGGCGGGTAATTGCAGGTTCAGATACTGGCGCTCGGGGCTCGCTGCTAGCTAATGTGGCACGCCGAGCGCCCTGCCCCCTTTCATCACGCTCTTCAAAGAGCCTGGAGCTGCACGCCCCGACCTGCCAGCACCTACATGTACACTTACGCAAGGCCAGCACTCCACTCCTCCAGGAGGGTTTTGGTGGACCTGATGGACAAATGTGTGCTTTTATGTTGCCTTTGTTTATTGTCTGTGTTTGTTTATTTTGTATTTTTACATTGCTTCTTAAATTTTTTTACATGGTGATTCACACAGTCTACTTAGAAATATTGTATTAGTATTCAAGCACTGCTCTCTCTACTCACTATTGAACCGGTCCCATCCTGTATCCCATGCCATGTGATCAGTCTCTCTGCACCTCACCCTGTACAGTACATCTGCATCTTAACCTGATGGGAATCCTGTAATCACTAAATCTGTGCAGGCACCTGGAACGGCACAACCAAGGTGGCCATTAAGACCCTGAAGCCGGGCACCATGTCCCCAGAAGCCTTCCTGCAGGAGGCCCAGATCATGAAGAAGCTGCGGCACGACAAGCTGGTGCCCCTCTACGCCGTGGTGTCCGAGGAGCCCATCTACATCGTCACCGAGTACATGGGCAAAGGTGCGCCGCACATCCCCTGGGCATAGCACACGACACCCAACAGACACGACACCCAACAGACACGCGAGGGGCCCGCACGCGACCCTTCCCTTCCCCCCCTTCCTTCCCCGTCTTGGCCTTTCCAACCAGTCATGGTTTGATTAGCACCTGCCTTTGACAAATGATTGGTTACATTTTCTAATGTCGCTATTTAGAAGGCCAAGTTTATGCTTTTGCAGATCATGCAATTTTTGGGATGTTTGTGATAGTTAACGTTTCTGCAATAAACATAGATACTAGAGTAGCATGAATCTGTCTTTCTCAGGTCAGTTTCACCACAGATCTAAGTGTTAGGGGAATTCACTAGAGAAAATCAAGTATGTTTTAAGCCAAAAATGCACAACACACATATTTGTCTTTTGTATGGTATCACTTTACCATTTGCAAGTGCCATTTGTAACAGTACTTAAACACGTGGAAATTATTGTCTTTTGTGAGCGACCATTTGCTGCCATTTGTAGCAGATAGGGGTTAAGTTTACAGTCCCATGCTTGTCCTTTAAGGCTCCTGGGAACTATGCCTCGGTGGGAAATAAGCTCTGTCTGCTGTAATGTCAGCAGTCACATTCCTCTCAACACACATGGTAGTCTCTCCCTAGCGCCAAAACCAAACTTGCACGCATGGGTTGGAAAAACAATTCAAATGGGCCCATGTGGGGGAAAACTCCATATGCCTCCCCCCCATCTGAGCTGATCGTGAAAAGGATGTCCATATTATTGTGAGTCTTTGTTTCTAATGGTGTGTGATTATGTGTTGTGCAGGGAGTCTGCTGGACTTCTTGAAGGAGGGAGAGGGCAAATATCTAAAGCTGCCTCAGCTGGTGGACTTGGCCGCACAGGTAGGACAGCAACAGCAAGCCTTGAGGCTAATGTTTGTGTCTGTGTGGGTGGGTATGACTGTGTGTGTGCGTGCGTGTGTGTGTGTGTGTGTGCCTGCGCCATGTCCCATGTGATCGTTAGAAGTGTCTGCATCATTGCATGTGACATTTCTTTAGTAGAGCAAGGTGAGATTGAACTTCACAAGATTCTTTTTGTTGGCTTCTCCTCCTTGTCTCTCCTCATTTCTTAAAAAAAAAAAAAAAATCCAAAGTGGTGCATCTTGGGCTTTTACCTTTCCCTCCTTTCATCTCTCAGCCTGTCCCCTTCCCTCTCTCTCTCTGCTCCTCCCACTAGTCCTCTCCCTCCTTCTCTCACACACATTTCCTGCCCCCTCCCCTGAGCACTCTCCACAGCGCTCTTGTCCTCCTTTCTGTGTGTAATGCTTTGGAGCACTTAACTGGCTCTCCTTCAAGGCCACTTCCCCTTAATGTGTCGAACTGCTTCTGTGAGGTGCTCTCTAAGCAGTCCTCTCCTGCCCCCCCCCCCCCTTCCACCGTGCATCTTCCACACTGAGCCCCCGTCATCTAACTGAGCTGAGCGCCAACTCGGCTCTCAGTCCTCCTTGTACAAATTTAGTCAACAGTTTGAAGCCTCCCTAAACCCCCCCCCCACCACCACCACCACCACCACACACTACCACCACCATTTGCGTAATCTTTCTGCCGGAAAGATGCATAATTAAGTGCTTAGCTAAAAACGTGTCACCGTCACAGTTCCGTTCTGTTGTGGTGTTTTTTTTCTTCCTCTTTGGCTCCTCACCAGCCACTCATTGAGAATTGGTGGCAGTGCAGTGCAGTCCAGTGCTATGCAGTGTTATGCAGTGTGTCTGGGGCTTGGCAGGGAGTGCCGTGTCTGAGTGGCCCTGTCCCTGAGGTTTATCCCACGGCCGAGTGTTTAACCACCTGCTCAGGCTAATTGTCAGCACTCTTTAAGCCATTAATGGAATGAAATGGAGCAGGCATAGATGAAGGCGTGAGGGGATGGGGATGGGGGCAGGCCAGGCCACTGCTCCCAAATTGCCTGCAGATTTTGCTGTGTACTCTCAAAAATGCACTACAAACAACGGCTCTCTGCTCATGTTCACAAGCTACATATGCTCCATATGGATTACTTTTAATAAGAGTTACACAAAGAACCACTGGGCTGGCTGGCCAGTCTTTAAGGATATTTTTTCATAGAGACAATTGAAGCACACTCTATCTGATTTGTGGAGACTAAACAGGTGTAAGTCAGGTTGATGTAAAGAGTGTGCTCACTAGCTGAACCAACAACTGCATGGCTTCTTTTAGCATGGATAGTATTTCCTAGAGAAGTGATTGTTCCTCTTGAGAATTGAATTATACTCCTCACCACTTACAAATTACATTTTGCTTTCATTACAAAGTTGTACTGACATTTATTTATGTTGTCTGATATTAATGTCATCAGTATATTGCATAAATGTCATCTGTAATTGCCCAGTAAACTGATACTCATTGAATAACCCAGAGGATATCGATAGTAGATCCTGGCAATACCATTTTAAGACTGGGCAGAGGGTTTAGCTTGCCTCCACTAATGAAGGCTGGCAGGCTGAGGTCCTAACGACTGGCCTCCTTCTGTTGCAGATTGCAGACGGCATGGCTTTCATCGAGAGGATGAACTACATCCACAGAGACCTGCGGGCAGCTAATATCCTCGTCGGGGACAACCTCGTGTGCAAGATCGCTGACTTTGGCCTGGCCAGACTGATCGAAGACAATGAATACACCGCCAGACAAGGTTACCTCCATGCTCATGCTGTCATGTTCGGACACACACACACACACACGCACACACTGACACACACACACTCACTCTCATTCCCCGTGGAGCAAACTTCACAAAAACACATGGGCTAAACCACTATATTGTTGAATAAGAGTTGTTTGATGCTAGTATTGCAGTCCGTTGCCATGTTAAGTGTGTTTGTAGGGAGAGTCTTGGCTCACTTCTTCTCCCACTCTTTCTATTTAGCGTTGAATTCTGCTGACACCTGCTGGAGATTTGATGTATTACATTTTGAAAAGAACAAGTAGTATTTATGTGGCTACTGTTCTCTGCATTTTCTGTTTCTGTCAATATATTTCAAATCATTTTTAAAATTCTTGCAAAATATAGTGCTCGAGTTAGTAGTGTTTGTATTGTTGTTGTTTGGGTACACAAACAGAACAAGGGTAGCCAGGCTTTCTCATAGCCTGGCTACCCAAAAGGCTTTCTCATAGCCTTTTATAACCTGATGCAATTATGTTTTGCTTCATTTTTGCTTTATTTTATTTTTATATGTCCAAAATATAAAATGTAACAACCAAAAAATACTATCCTGAAGATATCGTTGCTACCATATCTTAGTGTAGCTGTTGAGCTCTCTGATCCTTCTGTATTAATGGACGTTGCGGCCAGTGAACACTAAGAAATCACACCCTAATCTCTCGCCTCTCACAGGAGCCAAATTCCCCATTAAGTGGACGGCCCCTGAGGCCGCCCTGTACGGTCGCTTCACCATCAAGTCAGACGTCTGGTCCTTTGGCATCCTGCTGACGGAGCTGGTGACCAAGGGCAGAGTGCCATACCCAGGTGAGTGGCTTCTGGGTAGCGTAGTCCTGTCAGATGGTCAGCTTGATGAGACAGCTGGCCTTTCTACATGTAGGTCATGAAATAACATGTTTAATGACATTCAATGACAAGTATGCAATTAATCTCTGTTAGGAGTCAACACCTGTCAACAGGACGTAAAATTCATAGCATGGCTGATGGGTTTAAATCAGACCACTCTGCCTTCCCAAACTGCCTATTAAAACAGGGGTGGCTAACCAGTCCAGCATGACGAGACAAAAAAAATTCCACACCTCTTAAAAGAGCCACACAACAAAAAAGATGCCCACACTAGGCCTACAACAGCAAAAGTGACTGATAGGCCTACGCCTAATGAGATCTCGGTTACAATTTATAGCTCTTCTCTTTTCCATTTAGAGTGAGACACTTGGCAGATGCTACAAATGATCATTTTCAGGAACGAGTAGCAGCAAAAATACCTGAGACGCATCACAAATTCCCCCTCACTGACTGACTTATTAGCAAGAGTGATGCTCCAATATAACAACTGATGTGATGCCAATGTGACCGTGTTCAGGTAATTTTCTAAATGAAAATGAAGAAAAAGAAAACCAATCTGCTTCTCTGACTGACATTTAAATAGCCGACCTTTAACCTTTACCTTGTACTTGTGAAGGTCAGTGTCTTTTGGAAAACTCTTGGGAAATTTTCAGGTTTGAAGCTTTATGCATCATTTAAGTCTGGCATACCAAGTAACCAAACTAACGTGTAGAGCAGATTTTTTTTATGGTGTTATTATATACAGACACGCTACAAAAATGACCAATCCTCCTTCTGAATGTCCTGTGTTCTTTGATTTGCGCTTAGCTTAGTATGCTTCTGCTCATGTTTCTTTTGGGACTAGATTCCTATTCATCACATGATGGTAACATTATTTTAATCTAATAATTGGTAGCCTAACTATTGGCTGTATTGTCAAATAATGAAATGCATTTTGATTTATCTGAAACATATTTCAAAAATAAAAACACTCTTAAGCCCAAGGAGAAGTGAGAACATATTTGAGCAGTGGCGAGCCGCACAAGAGAAGAGCTGCATGCTGCTCGCGAGCTGCAGGTTCACCACCTCTGTATTAAAGCTGCAGTTGGCAAGATTTTTTTCATCATATTTACTGAAACTGACACTGCTCTGACAGAACAACATAAATCAGCCTGTTTTAGAAAAAAACCTGCACTTCTACCTCCATCTAAAGCCTGTTGTTTGTTTTGCAAAAATCCACAGCTCCCTGTTATTCTGGTCCAATCAGAGCAGGGCTGTGTGAGATCTGGTGTAGTCTGGTGGGCATTGGAGCACAAATTCGATGAGCGGGTGCTCTGTGGTAGTGGGGAAGGGGCATGCGAGTTGTAAACATTAAACATCCCCTCATTAAAGTCCCCTCAATCTGTCAAACTTGCCAACTGCAGCTTTAAAACATCTACAGAGCTAACACATCTTGACATTCATGGTACAATGCTGATGGCAAAATCTCCAATCTTCCCCCATTTCGAGCTTTTTCTCTAGACCTTATACTTCTCTCTCCCCATTCTTCACTTCTTTCTTATGCTCCCCCTCCCCCTCCTCATTTTCTCTCTCTCTCCCTCTCTAGGTCTCTCTCTCGCCACCTTCTATCTGTTGCTCCCCTGCTGTGTGTCCCCCCCCCCCCCCTTCTTCTTGTCTGTGGGGCCCCCTGCTGGCCTATTGTGGCGGTGCTCAGAGTGTCGTTAAACCATGGGGCACTCCTACAATGGCACACTCTGAACGGGACCATCTGGCTGGCAGAGGCCGGTGGGCACCGGCTTGTTTACTGCCATCTGTGGCCGCCATGCCGCCGTCCTTAGAGAGGTGCCAGAGCGCCAGAGGCACCCCAGACCTGTGCCGTAGATGATGTTTGCCTCCTACCGAGCCCACTTGGCTTTAGTTATTACCAACGCTCTTCCTCGAGCCAGTTAAATTTCACACCTGTGTGTGTGGGCAGTTTGGGCAAAGAGAGGCCGACTCGGGGCCCAGCGGGTGGACACACTGGCCCCGTGGACATGTAATGAACAGACACACATGGTCTTAAACACCTCTCCTTGTGTCACCTCAGTCTCTCTCTCTCTGTCTCTCTCTCTCTCTCTCTCTCTCTCTCTCTCTCTCTCTCTCTCTCTCCAATTTAATTCATGTAAGCTTTATTAGCATGACAAATATCTTTGCATTGCCAAAGTCGAACATTTAAACCACAGAAAATCTGCTTGAAGTACAAAATGGCACATTCAGATGCATCCAACATAAATGGCACATTCATATGCATCCAAGATCTCTCTTTTCCTCCTCTTGTCCCTCGTGTAGTTTCTTTCTTAAATCTCTCTACTTACTTCTGTCTCCCTCCCACTCATTTCCTCTCCTGCGCGCCCTTTGGGGATGGTCTCTCATGGCACTGTAAGCTGGGAAGATGCGAAGAGCGGATGTTGTGGATGACTAAAGCAGAATGTCTTTTCTTGGGAAGGGCTTGGTGCACACTCTGCTGGAGGTTGGGCTTTGGTTGTGGCTAAAGCGAGCTGGTCATTAATGTGTCCTCTCTGGGGCCAGCAGTCTGTCACTGAGGCGCCACTATTAGGCTCCGCTATGTTTGATAGTCTGTAAAGGGTAGCACTTGGCTCCATTTTCACTCCTGCAGGTTCTAATTAAATTCAACTGACTAAAGCCAAATCAAACCCAAACTTGAAATAACTGTTTATCCCTGACTCAATTCAAGGTAGGCATAGTAACAAGACTGAGCAGATAAGACATTACAGGACAGGCAGCATGTAAGCAGTACATGATGGACAGTTGTGACCAAAAGAACTTCCAGATGAAATGCCACTGTGAGCTTGCTGTGCTGTAATCTAAGGGAGTGTCTGTGTGTGTGTGCCGTAGGCATGGTAAACCGGGAGGTGCTGGAGCAGGTGGAGCGAGGCTACCGGATGCCCTGCCCGCAGGGCTGCCCCGAGTCCCTGCACGAGATGATGCGGAACTGCTGGAAGAAGGATGCGGACGAGCGGCCCACCTTCGACTACCTCCAGTCCTTCCTGGAGGACTACTTCACGGCCACCGAGCCGCAGTACCAGCCCGGGGACAACCTGTAAGAGCGCCCAGCGCAGGGGTCACCACCACCACCCCAAACATGGAGGAGAGGGAGCGGCTTGGTGCAGTGATGCCAGCCCCCTTGTTCATAGAGACAAGTAGCGTGAGCCAGGGTCCCAAACCACTGAGACGCTGTGGTACATTTCCTCCTTCAGAGACCCCCAGCCCCCAAAAACTTAACCTGTCCTTGAATTTTGGGAGATTTATTTTGTTTGCTTTCGTTTTATTTTTGTTTGTGTTTCATGTGGATAAAGTCAATGTCAAGGGTGTCCTTGTACTCTATCCATAGTACAGTTAGGGTCTGTTGCACCTGACCATTCATTTCATTGCAGTTTTTGGATGGATAAATGAGGATAAGTGAGGATAAATATGTTTTGTAGAGAGGAAGCTCTGTGTTCGACACCTTTTGATCAGCCAACTCTCTCTCTGTCCCATGTCATACTAAGCAGCGCATTGTGTGGTTATCAACATTAGTCTGCTGTAGACTAGGGTGTGGGGTTCTGAAACAAAAAGCAATGGCTGGTTCACAATTGCACAAAAGTACACTTACTTTTTATGAAACTTTATTTCATACTTCATAGAAACTTTATTTCAGTTTCTATTTTTTTGTATTTTCTTCTCCACAACAGTAAAATCTTTTTTTTTATTAATGAACAAGATGACAGATCGAGGTTAATATCAGTGTCATGTAGTCATTTCAGTTGATTTAATTTTTTTCTCCCTTTCTCTTCTGTTTAGTTTCAATAGTGAGTTTTATCAAGTGACCAATAACTGTGGTAGATCATGGGAGATCATGTCCTTGCGACTGGTGTGTGAGAGAATGTGTGAGGGAGACAAAGATTAAGTGTCGAATGAATCAAGGAACAAGTGAGGACAGTAGCCATTTTGAATGTATTCTGAATAAACTGTGGGACATGGGTTTTTGAGAGCATATGCATTTGATTTTTAAAAGGGTGATCAATGGGATAGAGGTGCAGCGATTTAGTGTTGCGTGTCTGTATGTGTTTGCTTTTTCTACACTGGTGGCAAGTCATGAGTGAATTTTTAAGAAAAAGAAAGTTGTATGATTTTTCTTTCTCAGATTTAAAAAAAAGAATATTCATGATTTTTATGACAACTTGAATCATATCATAGAAAAGCTATTGAAGGGCTGTGCAGAAAATGTGTTTTTTTTTTTTTTTTTTTTACATTTTGATTTGGTATAATTGTATTCTGCAGCTAATATCTCCGGTTACATATAACTGAATGACACTAAATTCTTAGTTAATTTACATAATTGACCAATGAGGAGTCAACAATACTGTAGGAAGATGGCAATGCGTTGAAAGTATCATGGTCCTTCTGCATTTCACTGCATCTTTCTAGTATGTTCTTGACTCTGTACTTACCAGTTGCCCAATGCCTCCATTTTGTGTCATCGCTGAGAGAGTGGTCATGGGCTTATCGGACACACTCATTTTTTTTAACAAATGTTTGAAAAGTGTCCATAAACAGTGTTTTCAATGTAATTTGCCAAAAGTAAATTTAAATATGGTTCCTCTGGTCCCATCTCAAAACGATGAGACATATCCAACCAGAGGTCACCCTTCAGTGTTCATAGGAGAGTGGGGGTTGACCACATGCCCAGTGCTGTTGCCCAGCCCAGTAGGTTTACCCTCCGCTCATCTTAAAGCTTCCGCCACAAAACATTTGCACTCCCACTTCAAGTTGGTCTGTGTCACCTAGGATATCTCATTGCTCATAAACAAGCACAGATATCATGGTAGAAACATCCTCAGCCTTGTCCCATCACATTCCACCCTGATTTCATTGCCATCATCAGCAAAGTAAAAGTATCTGCAACATCTAGAGTATGTCTACCACCAGTCAACATACTGTAGCTTACAGCTTAGTTACTGCTTTTAGGATTACAAATGGCCTGTCTATTGTGAAGTTTTATCTGTGACTAGGTTGCAAGAAGGTTATGAGAAAGTGTTGGAACTTGCCTTGTCACATTGTTGCAGAGCTGTGAAATGGCTTCCCCAATGTCAAATGTACTCCTTGTTTTTGTGTAATGCTGTGGTATGTTTTCAAGTTGGATGAGTCAAGTCACATCTTGTGTTCAGCTCCTGTGTCTGTGCACTGTACGCATTGTTGAAAGTGGAGTTGTATGAGGTGGATTGCCGGAAGGAACAAAGATGGATTTTCTGTAGGTTTTCACTACCTGTACTGGAACATGTGTTGTGCTGTAGTCTCTGTAGACAGAGCCTGTGATGCCTATGGGAGATGCACTGGGCAAGTCTCACCATTTTGGTCAAAATAACCCAATTTACCACTTTTCCTACTGAGGGAGGATTTGATTTTAATTTTTTTTTGTCTGACTGTACTGTGACACTTTAGTCTTCAGGGAGGGCTGAAATGTCGTCTTAGTAGAGATCCATATATCAGCCCTCTTTGTTCTCCTACCATCCATGTTTCCCAGACATAATCCCATTTTCAAAAGGGCTACGGTGTTAAATTCTTTGTTTTTTTAGAGCTCTCAAAATAATGGAGTGGAAGATGCTGGAACAGAGCCCTGGGAGTCAAGCTTGGAGAGTAAGATGGCTACACTTACTAATCTGAAGAAATTGTACAGTGACAAATAATAAACTTTTATGTAATGCTTTTACCTGCTTGGTTGGTTGTTGACTTTTCCTTTCTGTCCATATATAGCACAGGTTAGAACACTGGGTGGTGGTAATGTCTAGGTTACCGGGTAACCATGGTTGCCCTAATGAGGGAAGGAGACGCTGGCTCTTGGCCGATATGAATGGGAACTGATAATAGTTTATTGATGTCCGCGTGTCCTGTTCCACATCAGACCATGTTCATGTTCGACTAAAAGCACCATCACCGGTCAGGATAATGGAGCCACATTTATTCTGAAGGGTACACTGTGTATGTGTGTGTGTATATGTATATGTATATATATATATATATATATATATATATATATATATATAATTTCCTTTTTTATGCCTTTAATGACAGGACAGTGAAGAATGACCGGAAGCGAGTGGGAGAGAGAGTCAGGGTGGGATCCGGAAAGGACCACGGGGCGGGAATCGAACCCGGGTCGCCGGCGTACGGTACAGGTGCCCCAGCCAGTCGCGCCACGGCCGGGGCCAACACGGTTCACTGTATGACATCAAAATAAACATTAAACAAATGAGTGTCACACTGAATAGGGAAAATAATTTATTGCCGTTAACACATAAAGTCTATGAAAAATGTAGTTTATATTCTCTAACATGAATTCATTCATTCTTTCCATGACATCAAAACAAATGATCAACAAATAAGGGACACTGAATATGGAAAATAACTTATTTCCATTAACACATAAAGTCTAGGAAAATGCGGTTTACATTCTCTAAAATGTATTCCTACATTCTTTCCAGTTCAGTGTGCCCTAGGAAAGGGCTCTGCAGAAATCCTCCGCCCACCTTGTCCTCCTCAAGCGTCCTCGTGCCTGTGGTGAGATTAAAGGAAGCTGCATGTAGCTCAATGTTGTCTACGGTCTGTGCTCATACAAAATACAATAGTAAGCATCAACTTCCAGAGCAAGACAGTGATGGTCTGCAAAGGAATATGCATGGCATGGAAATGCACTTTTGGTACACAAGCATCTGCTAGAGTAGAGTAAATACACATTGTCATCCTCTATCACGTTCAGCCCTCGGGTCCAACCATCTCCAATGCTCCTGTCTTCTGTCAAACTGATTTTAAAACGTTTAGTTTCAAATGGAAGTGTAGCTGAAGAATGTGAGTGGCTCTCACCTGGCTCTCTGCTTGTAAAGTCCCAGAGCCTCCTCGGCCACATACTGGACGAAGGCGGGGTCCTGCAGCTCCAGCTCGCCTGGCACTGTCAGCGTGAGCTTTGGGGAGTTCAGGATGGTCACCTCCACCTTGGTGTTGCCCCCTGGTGCATTGTCACCCTCATCATTGTGTGTCTCCACCTGTGATGATGTTATAGTGGACATTTACAGTAGAGACAACCTAGGTACAGCACAGGGGCAGTTATTACAGTAAGTAGGCTACACTCTCGCTCACTCTTGAGCATGTTGGACTATCTTCCTACTCGTGTTTGCCCCATCTGGGAACTGTCTAATGTTGCGTTCCTTTACAAGTTTATTTTATTTGTGTTCATGGCAGCAAGAACTCAGAATCATCTTCAAGTGAATGCAAAGTGAACAAGCAGAGTTTTCCTCATTTCCCATCTCCTTCTATGTGTGTCATGCCTGCTCTCTCTCTCTCTCTCTCTCTCTCTCTCTCTCTCTCTCTCTCTCTCACCGTAGTGATGCTGAAGATGTTCTCTGGGGCGCTGTTGTTGTTGGCCAGCTCTGCCACCCAGTCAAACTCAGTGGCCATGTTGCTGAGCCAGCTGACCGTGTCATCCGTGTGGCGCTGCACAATGTCCAGCACCTCCTCGTACTGCTGCTTGGACACCTCCAGCAGCTCGGATGCCTCACCGAGCTCAATGTGCAGCTCCCTGACATTAGGGCAGTCTAAACAAGTACACACACACACACAGAGAACTGGTGTCAGCATGCATGCAGGACTGAGAGGGTAATGGCAGAAAAAAACAGTAGTGTCCATGCCAATATGAGGGGGATAATTCCTTAGTTGTGTGTGTGTGTGTGTGTGTGTTTCTGTAGCTTGTGTTTGCATTACCTGACAGCACGGAGCCCTGGCAGGACTCACACTTGTGCTGCAGCTGCCAGCACTCAGAGGACTGCCTCCGGAGAGCTCTGCAGAGCTTCCTGTTCTGCAGGAAGCGCGGGAACAGCTCCTTCTCTGCCACACAGACACACAGACAGACAGACATTCAATCACATCCATTACACCCAACATCAGTTCGAGAAAATCAGGGGGGCAGTCCTCCGGGCGTGGCATCTGGAGAGCCAAAGCTCACCTCTCTTCCTCTCCTCCTCCACTGCATCACTGATGTCATCAAACACCTGCGTGAGCACGGCACCAAACTCCTCCACCACGCTGCGGCCAAAGTCAAAGAAGGACTCCATCACCTCCTCCAGGCCCACACCCTTCAGGAAGCCCGAGTCCAGGTCCTCGTCAGGGGACGGGAGGACGATCTCCGCCTCCCTGCCCTGAAGCTCGGGGTCAAAGGTCCTGCGGAGGGTGCTGTCCAGCCTCTGATGCATGCGCGAGGTCAGCACGACGCAGCGGCCCACCAGAGTGCCCACCTTGGAGAGCAGCGAGCTGAAGGAGTCCTCGATGCGCACCACGTCCTGCTCCGAGCCCTCGACCGTCCGGTTCTGTCCCAGCTGCTGCTCAGAGTCGCGGGGGTTGTAACGCGTGGTGACTCTGTGGAAGAAGTTCCCCACCTGCAGGATTTAGAGAGATACACAGGAAAAGAGAAGGATTATATAGAAGCAGAGAGAGAAGGAGGGAGAGAGAGAGACACAGGAAAAGAGAGGGATTATATAGAAGCAGAGAGAGAAGGAGGGAGAGAGAGACACAGGAAAAGAGAGGGATTATATAGAAGCAGAGAGAGAAGGAGGGAGAGAGAGAGACATTCAGAGTGAGTCAGGAGACCAGGGACCCAAATAAAGACAGTGCCCACAATATAAATGATTTATTGCATTGAATAGCTGGATAATACAGCTACGAGTATGGTGTGGCATGGCCAAGTACCCTGTTGGCAAAGGCTGAGAAGCTGCGGCGACAGGTTGAGGTGTAGAAGGCTTTGCAGGCATCCTCCAGGCAGGGCCGACATTCTTCCCAGAAGGTCTGTACAGAGTCCCTGCACTGCTTCTCCATTTCCCCCAGCTTGTGCTCCATCTCATCAACAAGCTCTTCTGCCCCCTGGTGGTAGAATTGGTTAATGTTGTAAAAACCCACCCCAGAAAATCCTGAGACTGTATTTTATTCAAGGGCAAGAGAAAAAAGTGAAATATAGTTGAAACGAAGGCTTCAGAACAGAGCTTATTAACATGCTCATTTGGGATGAATTCTAAAAGCTCAGTCAGCCTTGCAGATAGTGTTGTAGCAGGCAGCTCACTGCGCCGGGATTAGTGTGTGCTTCACCTCACTGTGTGTTCACTGTGTGCTGTTTGTGTTTCACTAATTCACCGATTGGGTTAAATGCAGAGACCAAATTTCCCTCACGAGATCAAAAAAGTATATATACTTATACTTATACTTATATAGTCATATACTTATACTATATCAACTGAGTTGTATCCCTAACCTTCTTCTTGTCGTTGGTGTGCTTGAGGGACTTCATGAGGTGTTCGTGCTTCTCCTCATTCTTGGCCATAATGTCCTTCATCTGCTTGACCCCATATAACGCCTTCCTCACCGCCTCATCCACATACCTCTCTCCCTCCACGGACAGCTCTGAGAGGTGGGCATAGAATGACACAAAGATATTTTTGACTTTTTACTTTCATTATTTAATGTTCCTTAATGGTTATTTCACATTTGTTTGTTTGCTACTTTCCCTTCTTAATCTACTTCCATGTGAAATATTATTGCAGCAAAACAACATTATAAGAGAAAGGGAAAAAATTCATAGATGGAAAGAATTCTGAAAAAAAAAAACAGATTCTGATTCACACCAAAGATGCTTAGACTTCTACATCATCAGCACAGTATTGCATATGGACCCTTTCAAGAGAGTTCCATTATCAGCATCATAATTGGCCCCACAAGACTTCCTTTTTAACATTCCATATGTTATCTTAAAGCAGAGGAAGTAGATTGGGGCCCAAATAGAACGTTCAAGCATTGTTTTTGTTTGCCTAGTTGAAAGGGTCTATAGGTCACAGGTTACAGGTCAGTGGGTACTCACGCTTCAGGGTCTCCTCTGAGATGCCCACTGTGGACCCGTCCCGAGCACAGTGAAGGACTCCCAGAGAGGCCAGCAGGACAAGAGACACAGCAAGTGCCCTCATCTTCGTTTGTCTGCTTCTCAAACGTCCTTTAAAACACTAGAAATGGACAAACAGACAACCCTGTGTGAAATGTTTTTGAAAAAGTAATCCTAGCTTATCATTGTAGTTTTGCCATTTTTTTTTTACCTCGAAAATATTTGTGAAAAGTGAAATGAGTAATGTACAGCAGTGCATGTGTGCTTGAGATCTCCAAACAGACAGGAGTGCAAACACTTAAACACATGCACACACACAGATCACAGCTCTGAATTAAGCCCTGAAGATAGTCAGGCTAGTTTTCCATAATGAGCTCAACTTCAGAAGTACAATAAGGGAACTAACCACTAGGTGGAATGCCTAAGACTAGGTTATCAACAGTTAAAGGAACCGTATGTAAGAAATGTATTTCAATTAATCATAAAATGGCCCTGATATGTCACTATACATTAAAGGAGAATTCCGGTGTGATATTGACCTAAAGTTTATTGAAACATGATACCGAGTGTGAACGTATGTCTCCTAGCCCATCTTGGCTTGTCCAGTTGCTGCTACTGGAAGAAACTGGAATCCATGCATTTCCACCGAATTATTTTTGGAATCTGATCCCTAATCATACCTGTTCATTCTTACTCGTACCTCGATCGTGATTAAATTCAAGATTGCTGCAAACGCTAAACTTCGTGAAGATACTGTCTGTATAAATCGTCTTGTAAGTAAACTACCAGTGCTTTTTCAAAGTTCTCAATGTCTCGTTTTAAATGTCAGGGCCCTCGGAAGTCTACCAATGAAGTGTGGAGATACACTGAGCCTCGTAAATGGTGTAAAACAGTGATTTATTTGCATGGCTAGCCCGATGCCGAAGCACCACCATTGAAAAAGCTGTTGGTAGCATCGGCTAACTAGCGCCAGATTTTGGAGTGCAGGGGACAAATCGAGATGGGCTATGAGACATACGTTCACACTCGGTATCATGTTTCAATACACTTTAGGTCAATATCACACCGGAATTCTCCTTTAAGAAATCATGTTCATTTCAAATACTTATATCACTGACAACAGTAATCCGGCCAGGATATTGTAATTTAAAAAGTAAAGTTGCAGCCCTCAACTCATGTTGATGTTGTCATGTTGTGTTTTGGCCTGATGCGCCACCCTCCACCTTTCTACTAATCACAAAGTCAGTAGTGTTTCGGCATCTGGGTTGCCAGCTCTGCCAGTCAGGGGGGGGGATACACTGCTCTACAGTAATTTGAAAGTGATTGCAGTACCAGTTTTGGCCACAATCTTACATACGGTTCCTTTAAAACAAGTTGAAGTTTGACTGAAACGACTTTAAGTTTAGTTAAGAGTTTAGTTCAAATGCTGCTCTGTCTCTTTATTGACCGAATGTCTTCATCCTTTATTTTCTTTTTCTGCTCTAGTATTCCGGGAAAGATCTGGCCGTGAGATTAAAAGCAGGTATGCGCCACAGATTTGAAACAAAGATAGGAATTGGACTGTGAAAAGTATGGTGCGTCCTGAAAAGCACAGTCAATCAGCAGACAGGAACACTCCTGAGATATCTGCTATTTATTTGTTTTTGTCATCCATCCACCTCTAGTTGGACCTTTTGTTTTTAGAGTGTTAAATGCCAGGGCCAATGTTACACTTAGTTATTGTCCACGTTAGCTTCAGGTGGCCCTGTGAATACTCGGCTTTATCCCTGTGCACAGTGCAGTGCTGATGTAACTGGGATAAAGGGGGCATACCACATGACAATAACTGTAGCCTAAGCAGGGGGCACATGTGGTCAAGTGTGTGAGAAGTAACGCCAGGGGTAAACAGCTTTGTGGGGCTCTGTGGCGCATTTACCTCCAACTGTCCAGCCTTGTGTCTAGGCCAGGCCATATGTTGCAGTGTGGTGAGTCATTTTAAAGCCCTTAGCACATTGGGAAAGTTCAAGGCAAAGGCGAGCATGACCAAGCTATTTCCTCCTGACATCATCAAAGAAAAAGAAAGTGCCACTGTTAAATGGGGATGTGTTGTTTAGCTCCCCAGAGCACCACTGGTGAGGGTGACCCAGTTTTAGCAAGTTACACAATGCTGAGTTAACAGGTTGAGAGAGGGACATGTTATTTTATCCTGCCCACACTGCTGAAGTTATTAAGAAGTTGAAGACTGTGTGATAGATAAGAAGACTGTGTGATACATAACTAGACACACATGGAGACACTGTTTCAATGGACATCAGTGTGCACTGTCTCTTGTACTTATATTCAATGATTAATTTGTTTATTTAGTGCCTTCAAGTTGTTACATTGATTTCTGCCATGTTATGACAAGTAGCTCACATTTTAACAAATGAATTAATCACTCTTGTGCTGATAAAAACTCTGCCATCACAGTATGGTTTGAGAAATGTTCAAAGAATGACAAATGTCAAAACAACTTTTCAGTTTGTTGATAAAAAGTTCTGATTAAGAGAAACCTGGGCATAATGTGAGCTATAAAAAAACAAACCATCAAACTAAAAGGAAATTATAAGAATTGAAGTATAATGACTAGGATCTATAATCTGCCTAGCAAAACACAACATCAGACCAAGTCTTTGACAAAAAGACAAACAAACGACAAACAAACTATCAGGTGTAAATTACATCTAGCTTAAGGATAAAGGCAATGTTTAAATGAATTGGAATCATATATAATCTATTACTTCACTCACCAGAGGCAGGGTGGGACTCCTTGTGTTGGAATGGAGGCTGAGTGTGTTGTTTATCTTTACCTGGAGAGTTCTATTTATGCGCTGTACAGCCAGAGGTGATCCAATTAGAGTATTTTCTCTGCTAATCCAGCAGTCAACTGTCAAACACACATTTGTTCTGCATTCCCTTAAGGCGAATATTGTGCATATCGCAGCCTACACTATACTGTGAGTATGTTCAGGTTCGTTGAGTACTCTCCTAAGACTATTTCATCATTCACATGGGTTTATGTAACACATAACCCTTAAGTCCCCAACAGTTTTGCAAAAGAAAAATAAGGTTTGGCCACTGGACCATTGTGTTATGTATGCAGTTAGAAGGTATTTAGAGCACAGCCTCACAAAAGCCTAGAAGGAATACATTGAGGTACACAGAAACTGCACAGGAATTGCTAGATACCTATTTCAGCATCAGTCACTAAGCTTTGACAGGCTACATACTTTGGACAGCTGTTGTGCATTAATGTCTGGCTTTCCATGTGCATTCTGGTGTATATTTATGATCTAATTTTAAGTGAAAATCTTGATCAGTGATCTAATTTTCACTATGAAATGCATCTCGAGTCTGTTTAAAATAAACCGCCCCATATTCCACCAGTTAATGTGAGATAAATGACTTCCATGAGAGATTTGTACCTTCTTGTCTAACAGACAATGGCAACCCCATCTGGCCCTCGAAGATAAAGAGTACAGCTTTAATAAGCGAGCCCTAAACTTGGTCAGACATAAGGTTAAGAAAAGTGTTTTATCCTGATATGTTTACATGTGTAATTAGGCATGAGGAGCTCCTATTTTTTCAAATACTATCAGGGTTAATTTAGAGCATGCATTTGGTCATTGGAAACTTTGAGGTTCAGTTGAAACAGTTGAAATGAATTGTGAAAGACCATGCTTTCCAACCATCAGAATTACACCGTTTAATGTATAGGCCTACAGGTGAGATCAGAAATATATGGTCTTACCATATGATCCTGGTGTCACTGTAACATTTCCTGTGTACTTTTCAAAGGGCCAAGGCAAAGGAGGTTGAATCACAGAAACAAAAGGAACGACACATCTCTCTTAGATCCTGATCCTGAATCTGTTGGCCTCAGTAAAAGGGATTAACAGAATTAGTATTTAACCAAATGCTGCCAGATGTCACTAAGCTTGGAATTCCCAAAAGACGCTTTTTATGTTCATATGCTTATGCATACCGCGTATTGTGCCATCCAGCTTGCTATACTGAGAGATGCATGGGAGTCAAACTAGTCACTTCCACCCATGAAAGTAGTCTGTGAGTCAGACTCCTTTGATATTCTGTCAAATTCAGTGGTATTCTCTTCACAGTCCTCCAACTGTCGGTTTACACACTGTATAGTTCTGTAAAGTGTAAACAAACACAGACTCAGACCAACTCATAAACAAATTCAGCCAATCAACACGTTTCAGCAACACAGAAAGAATGAGTGTAATTTATTTGGCTGTTGTACTCAAAACACCCTTTCATCGGAATTGTGGACTACACTTTTAATAGTGGGCTTGTGGAGGTGAATAGGACGAGCTGCATTTTACATCCCTCATCAGTTATTTCAAGGAAAGTTTTGAAACAGGAAGGATTTCTGAAACATCTATCAAAATGAATTAAATGTGTGTGTGTGTGTGTGTGTGTGTGTGTGTGTGTATGTGTATTAACATACATATTTATTTATTTATGTAACTATTGGCACAGTGTGAAACATAACAGGCTCTTTGTGAATATTTGGATGCTGTGTTGTGTTTATCAGTACTGGTTACACCAAATAAAATAATCAATATTTCTCTAATAATATAATATATTTAAATTATTTCTCTCTCTCTCTCACACTATGTGTGTGTGTGTGTGTGTGTATTTGTAAGCAGCACATGAACCTCATGACACACTAAAACACATCGGGATGCAAATGAGGAGTTTGCAATTATAATTTTGTGGGTTTTTTGCCATCATCGGTAGAAGATGGACAGCAATGCACACATTCCCCTTCAGTTTCTTATTAGTGACCCCCAGCTCATTAAAATGTGCCCTTTTCTCAAAGCCTTGACCCAGAAAATAGTCGTCTCGGCCTGCTAATCAGAAACAGCCAAGAGCCTAGCCAGGCCTGGGCTCAGCTAACCCCATTCCCACCTGTTTTTTATAACTGGCTTATCTTCAGCGCTGCATACCTGTGCCAGACTCATGTAAAGGTAAACCACAAAAGACCACATCATGAGTGGGCACAGCATCTCCTCTGAATTAGGTCTGAAAGGATATTCAATCCATGGCTGAAACATCAACCTAATAGGCTGAAATATATCGTCACGACTGATTCTTGATTGCCTTGACGTTTTGACAGTGTGCTGTCACTTGTAAAGTGTATTGCATGAGTTAAATATATGCAAGTATGTGATAGAACATGGTAACCTATTAAACAATAAGTGTGTGAAATTTCTGTCCTTTGCTGGTTAGTATGGCCTATGAGATTACTGAGGCCAGGGCTGGATTTGAAGATACTCTCAGAGATGGCAATGTGCCTTGTTTCATTCTAAACCACAGGAAGCCTTGGCTCCACACACAGCCAGGGATATGTTGTTGATGTTGTTGTCGTTTAGCGCTTAACAGTGTTCGCTTACGAACGCCAACCAGTTTATTGATGAGCTGATGTTTTGATCAGTTTGGATCTGTGTTGCAGTTGCACTATTTTTCTTTTTCATACTTAGCTGCACTTTGTGAAATAGCTAGCAGCACCTGCAGTGTAACTTATCAAGGTGTGACGTCTTCTTTATACTTTGTGAGATGTTACAGTTGACAGAAGTTATTTTTTGTTGCTGTTCAACAGTTAGATACATTATAAGAAAGATATCAATCCAGGCACTCCCAATATGGTGACAGCGAAGAAGGGATGTGGATAATTTTAAAAAGCCTTTCTTGTAACTGGCTACTTCATATTATAAAGCCAACATCTTTCGACTTAACTCAGAGGTCTTAATCAGGGCTTAGTATTCACAACTGAGGGCAGAGAGTCTTTCTGGATACATCACGTAAATGTTATGGAGTATCCTGGTCTAAATACCTGTTGAGCTATGGTGTTTACTCTATGGGGAGGGCACCATGGTGTGATGCGTACCTTTAGAATCATGTATTAAGGTCATGTGACCTCATGTCACTAGGTGAGGCCTATGCCCTTATGAAGAACTCCATGTTGGCTTTTTAATATGACGTAGATTATCCATACCCTGCACTGTCACCGTATTTGGAGTGCCTGGATTGATATCTTTCTTATAATGGACTGATCCCCCTTATCCAAGAGCACCCAATACCGTAGATACGTCTACAACTAGAGCTACCAGCCATCTTTTCTGAATAGATATATACATGTTATAAAAACCATTCACATTGAAGCAATTTTTTGTTTCCTGTCTAAATGTGTCCTTCCACTGCAGCTACTCCAAAGTATAATTTGAATGTTTTAAGGATGAATGTATCCATTCTGAAACCTTTTGTAAACCCAGTATAAAAATGCACTGAAATGTTTACCATTCTATAAGGGGATGGGGATATAGATGACATTATAAATGTGGAAACACTTATTTATCTTTGCATCCAATCATGATTTTTTTTTTCTTGTGCCAGTGCCAGACAATGCAGTCTTGTTCAGGTCATGGTCCTCACCTGGTTCTCCAATAAGACATGGACAAGGCTTGCACAAATGAAGAAAACACGTGGTCTCCCTGAAACCCTACGGGCTCCCCACTTCCTTTTCCATCTTCCAACTGTTTTTGTGGTCGCTCGCTCGCCGTGTGCAGGCTCTGCGCTAGAATAGAGACACCCACCCTTACTTACGCTCCTTTGAAAGCGAATGCGAACTTCAACGGGAGAGAGTATACACGTCACCTAAATAGAAGTTTAGTTTTTAATTATAGCCTAGTATTTTTGTAGGTATCCATTTACTCCCTATTCTTCCAGGCTCCCCTTTTTCAAGTCCGGGAGGTCAAAGAAAGCGAATGCTTCAGGTGGGTGGCTGGCATCCATCTGTTTCCCCCTAAGTTTTTGGGACATTTTCTAAGGTGTGCCACTGCATGAACAAGGAGACAGTGGTCTGAGAGTGTATCTGCGCTCTTGTGACACTCTTGAGCCAATGCTATTGCTATGCAATAGATGTGACGACGGACCCAAGTGTCGCTCAGAAACGGTGCATCTCTGTGAAACACGATGAAAGGTAAGGGGTGACGCTGTTTATAAAATTATGCCAGTATCACTTACATTTTGAAAACAGGACTGAAAGTGCCTCACAACTCTGTTCAAACTAGTAGGTTTGTCAATGGAATACTCTTTTCTTTCTCTTGAGACATGAGTACAACTCCTGTGTGTGTGTGACATCTGGATGCGATTAAACGCTCGTGGGGACAAGGTTGTGGAATTGTTTGCATTTTTAATGGAGCTAGAAGACATTTTGAGGAAGAGAAGTTTAAAGGAACAAGTTAGCTTGTGCATAACAATTCTGGATTAAAAATGTTTGTGTTACTCCAAACATTTTTGCATTTGGAATTATTATCAAATCTCCGTATTGTTATGCCCTGAAAACTTAATTCTAGCCTAACTTACCTTGCAGTTGCTTACGCCTATTGTTAAATTGAACGTGCTTGTTCGCCGAAATATTTGTAACCGCGGAGTAGGCCTACGAGGCTATTTGAAATGCTTCGATACCGTTAGTTGTAGGATGAATTCAGAGAGACCAGAAGCGTAAGAGGTGCATGCGAAGGGCCGGGAAATATTGAGTCAGGATTATATAATTAAAAGAAAAGCTCCACTGTATTCACGACCTCTGATGCAAGTCTCGAAGATGCTGACACTGACATTTCCAAGTGAAGTTCGTCTGGTACAATTGGTCGATAGAAAAGTAGCCTTATGCTAAAAGAGCCATGATCTGACCTGAAACCTGAAGCCAAAAAGTGCATAATTTCCAAGCAAACTTTGATAGGTAGCGCGTAATGTTATCGAAAAATCCACGTGTAGACCTAAAGAGTTAAGTGTTAACCCCCACGCATGAAGATGAGACGACAGTGGAATTCGATTATTTCCATGTGGCATTCCAAGAAGGCTGACTTGGGTTGTGTTGTCCATTTTTAAGGAGTTGACAAACGAATAACATTCCCATCGCTCTGAAGTAAAAATATTATTGTGTGACCTAAATGGAAAGAATGTAATAATTTTCAAAATAACGCGTCACCCGACAACACACAGATAGGTTAAGTTTGTCTTCTTCCATAATGTTGGTAGATGTAGGCCTATGACTATGCTGCCATCTGGTGGAAAATGAAGTGTTTTTTTACCCAAGAAACATGGAATTTTAGCAAGTATTAAAATACCTTTACATTGTAATGGCACATTATACAGTAGGCCTATTTATTTGCTTCAAGTGTGATTCCTGCCTCAAAAAGCTCTCATTTTGTTATTTTTAATACTTTTAGATGATATACACATAAAGTTCAATAAAGACAAAACATGATGTGATTATCAGATGAGCATTCGCATACAGATGCGGTTGTAAATAATTGCCAGATAAAGTCATTTCTAACTTAGGAAAGAAGACAAAGAGCCTTGAAATGTCATTTGTCACCCAGGGATGAGTGCTGAAATAGGACTACCAAAATTAGTTTCAGATGGAGAACTACATTTAGTCAGCATTTCTTGTTTAAATTTCTCTCAAATGAGAGCAAATAATCTGTCTAAGATTATGATATAAGGATATATCAAAAAGAAAAGATATAGTTTTTATATATAAGTATATTTTTAGCAGTTGGAATTATGCATATATATCAGTAGCACAATATTTTAAGGCATGTCATAGGTCACCATGTTGCCTATAACCTACCTACTAACAACACTCTTGCATTAACCACAAAGTTTAATTTTCAAGTGATTATACTTAGTCTTACATCTGATAGGCAAGTAGCATTGTGATATTTCTAACTGATAAGGATAGACTTTATTAGTTACAGTAACTGAAAGTTGATTTCAAATGTTATGTTGGTGTACCCTCCAGTTCCCCTATACAGAAATGCATCTTGGTTGTACAACTGCTTGATGGCTTGATGGTTAATATGAATAGATCCTGTGACAAAAGCAACCTGGGAGTTAGTGCCTTGTTTAGAATTTTCCTGAAGAAACCTCTAAAGTACACATTCTTCTCAAAAGATCAAGATGGAAAGATTACAGACTCCATGAACAGAGCCAGATGGTGAGGAGAGAGAGTCCTGATTAATGCTAACATTATCCCTCCATTCCTTGGCCTTGGATCTCAACAAGCTCCTCAGAGCTCCTACAGTTTCCATTTCCAGAATCTTGCTGTTTGTTCTCGGTTGAGATGAACCTTAGAGCTTGTCTAGTTGGTGGGACAGCAAGACCTCTGGTCGGTCACTGTTGGGGTTCTCTCTGGTGCCGTGTACCCCCTCGGTTTAGTATTGGGGAGGGGGCTTGTATTGGCCTGGAACTTGAGAAACATGTGTGCTCTCTTTATTTTCTCTGGCCACGGACAATGACACATAAAACCTCCTGAAGTCACCCCTGTCCTTTCCCATGAGCTGCCTAGCCACATGAAAGGCGCCTATTGGCTGACAGCGAGGCCAAGAGATGGAGTCCCAAAAAGCAAGGAGCCTTGCTTTTCCTACAGAGGATGTGGTGATGCTGTGGTTTCGTTAACCTGCAGAGGGACAATGTCCACTCTTCTTAGTGTTATTTTGATCTGCAGAACTGTTACAAGCGACCACATGCGCGAACAAAGAATTATGACCTCTGAATAATAACATCCTGTACCATATATTTTGATAGTTTCCAGACTGCTGGCACCAACTGAAGACTCTGAAAACTTGCCCTGCAGTTAAACAACTCTTAAGTGAGATTGTAAAATCACAGTATTGATTTTTGACCATCTCTTGTCCCCAGTTCTTAAAATGATCCACAATACAGAGTTGCTTTCCGTTCAAAAAGTTATTATATGTCTTATATAACATGTGCTATTACAAACAATATTACTCAAATGTTTGCAAATTCGCAAAGACCATTTACTATTAGTAAGTAAGTAAGTCCCTATTTATATAGCATATTTTTTATGCACAGAGAGTGCAACCCAGAGTGCTCCAATGTATTTATTAAGGTATCTAACAGGCCTGTTACTGTCATCATTTTTACAGACGACTTTGCAGATGAGGAGGAAGTGCAGTCTTTTGGCTACAAGAGGTTTGGTGAGTAAACAGCTACGCAGACTGGGGACACAAAAGCACTTAAGCAGTATTGTTGATGACAACATATTGAACTTATTAGGAGAAAAAACAAAAGATTTATTATGCCAAAAGGATAGAACAGGCTAAAAGTAGCAAGAGGTCATGTCCTGACCACCATTGCAGCTGTTTGAA